>NC_134363.1:26136183-26196183 GCF_048569485.1 Anomaloglossus baeobatrachus | reverse complement strand
ATAGAAAGAGGGATAGATAGATAGAGGGATAGATAGATAGATAGATAGATAGATAGATAGATAGAGGGATGGATAATAGATAGATAGATAGATAGAGGGATAGATAGATAGATAGAGGGATAGACAGATAGATAGATAGATAGATATATAGATAGATAGAGGGCAAGATAGATAGATAGATAGAGGGATAGATAGATAGACAGACAGACAGACAGACAGACAGATAGATAGATAGATAGATAGATAGATAGAGAGATAGAGGGATAGATAGATAGATAGATAGATAGAGGGATAGATAGATGGATAGATAGATAGATAGATAGATAGATAGATAGATAGATAGATAGAGGGATAGATAGATAGATAGAGGGATAGATAGATAGATAGATAGATAGATAGATAGATAGATAGATAGATAGTTAGATAGATAGATAGAGGGATAGATAGATAGATAGATACAGTCAGGGCCAGAAATATTTGGACAGTGACACAAGTTTTGTTATTTTAGCTGTTTACAAAAACATGTTCAGAAATACAATTATATATATAATATGGGCTGAAAGTGCACACTCCCAGCTGCAATATGAGAGTTTTCACATCCAAATCGGAGAAAGGGTTTAGGAATCATAGCTCTGTAATGCATAGCCTCCTCTTTTTCAAGGGACCAAAAGTAATTGGACAAGGGACTCTAAGGGCTGCAATTAACTCTGAAGGCGTCTCCCTTGTTAACCTGTAATCAATGAAGTAGTTAAAAGGTCTGGGGTTGATTACAGGTGTGTGGTTTTGCATTTGGAAGCTGTTGCTGTGACCAGACAACATGCAGTCTAAGGAACTCTCAATTGAGGTGAAGCAGAACATCCTGAGGCTGAAAAAAAAGACAAAATCCATCAGAGAGATAGCAGACATGCTTGGAGTAGCAAAATCAACAGTCGGGTACATTCTGAGAAAAAAGGAATTGACTGGTGAGCTTGGGAACTCAAAAAGGCCTGGGCGTCCACGGATGAACACAGTGGTGGATGATCGCCGCATGCTTTCTTTGGTGAAGAAGAACCCGTTCACAGTAGGTGTATCTGTCTCTAAGTCAACAGTAAAGAGAAGACTCCATGAAAGTAAATACAAAGGGTTCACATCTAGATGCAAACCATTCATCAATTCCAAAAATAGACAGGCCAGAGTTAAATTTGCTGAAAAACACCTCATGAAGCCAGCTCAGTTCTGGAAAAGTATTCTATGGACAGATGAGACAAAGATCAACCTGTACCAGAATGATGGGAAGAAAAAAGTTTGGAGAAGAAAGGGAACGGCACATGATCCAAGGCACACCACATCCTCTGTAAAACATGGTGGAGGCAACGTGATGGCATGGCCATGCATGGCTTTCAATGGCACTGGGTCACTTGTGTTTATTGATGACATAACAGCAGACAAGAGTAGCCGGTTGAATTCTGAAGTGTACCGGGATATACTTTCAGCCCAGATTCAGCCAAATGCCGCAAAGTTGATCGGACGGCGCTTCATAGTACAGATGGACAATGACCCCAAGCATACAGCCAAAGCTAACCAGGAGTTCATGAGTGCAAAAAAGTGGAATATTCTACAATGGCCAAGTCAATCACCAGATCTTAACCCAATTGAGCATGCATTTCACTTGCAAATCTAGACTTAAGACGGAAAGACCCACAAACAAGCAAGACCTGAAGGCTGCGGCTGTAAAGGTCTGGCAAAGCATTAAGAAGGAGGAAACCCAGCGTTTGGTGATGTCCATGGGTTCCAGACTTAAGGCAGTGATTGCCTCCAAAGAATTCGCAACAAAATATTGAAAATAAAAATATTTTTTTTGGGTTAGGTTTATTTGTCCAATTACTTTTGACCTCCTAAAATGTGGAGTGTTTGTAAAGAAATGTGACAATTCCTACAATTTCTATCAGATATTTTTGTTCAAACCTTCAAATTAAACGTTACAATCTGCACTTGAATTCTGTTGTAGAGGTTTCATTTCAAATCCAATGTGGTGGCATGCAGAGCCCAACTCGCCAAAATTGTGTCACTGTCCAAATATTTCTGGACCTAACTGTAGATAGATAGAAAATAGATAGATGGATAGATAGAGGGATAGATAGATAGAGGGATAGATAGATAGATATATAGAGGGATAGATACATAGAGGGATAGATAGATAGAGGGATAGATAGATAGATAGATAGAAAGATAGATAATAGATAGATGGATAGATAGAGGGATAGATAGATAGATAGCTAGAAAGATAAATGAACAGTGTTGATGAATAAGTTGAATAATATGTTTTTTATTATTACTAATATTATTATTATTATTATTATTATTATTATTATTGTTATTTCAGATTCAGAATCAGAATGGACGCTGCTGATAATAACCTGACCTTACCTGATATAATCCTGGATTTTTATAACCAGTAAGTTTTATATATATATATATATATATATATATTCCTCATTTTTATACGTTAGATTTCCGCTGCTCTCATGTACCGGTGTGCCTGGATGGGAAATTCCATTTTCAGATTCCACTGATATATATAATATTATTAATTCTGTGTTCAAAGCTTCTATTTAATACTCGATAACAAAACTGTGTAACAGATTTTCTATAAAGGGATTGTTCACTAGTTGGACACGCCCTTCTCACTCGCCATGTGCGCCCCCATAAAAATAAAAAAGGGCATACTCACCTACGGTGCCAGCAATGTCGGCAGTCACATTCCCGGGGCCCATGTGACTTGTTATGACATGCAAGTCCCACATCCAGTCACTGCCACATTCCTTCTCCCCAACTTCAGATCTCTAGGTAATTAATAGGAAGTGAGTACTGCGGCTGCCAATCACTTCCTGCTGATTGCCTAACCGTCTGTAGGCAAAGATAAAGGAAGCTGGCGGTGGTGATTGTACATGGGACTCGTGTTTTATAACATTGTCACCTGGGACGTGAGTTTCCACATTGCTGGAACCACGCTCGCACCGGAGGTGAGTATAGGCTTTTTTATTTTTATGGACGCTCACATGGGGAATAGAAGGGGCTTTCCAAGTAGTGAACAACCCCTTTAATTGTAGGATCTTGCACATCTCTCAGTTCTCTACAATGACAGCATATTGAATTATGCATCTATTTCTCCTGTTTCGGACGCTAAAGGAGAGTCACATTTCTTACAAAAAATGCAGCACATATGTAGTAATAAGACAGGATATGGAAAGGTCTATTATGTTTCAATACTCCTTGTATTTCCGTTTCTTTTCACTATTAATATCCTGTTTTGCAGTTAGTATATGGGCGCATCATTGTATACATCCGTAGGGTAGTGTATTTCTTACAGCCGAAAATTTGTTATAAGTTTATGTTTTTAGTTTAATCAACTCAATATCATTTTTTTATTGTGAAAAATGTGTGTCTTTAATTAATCTTCTTAATAGTGTTGAGCGAGTCGTTAACTATTCGCACTCGCTACACCGTTAGTGAGTACTGTCCGCTACTCGCATATTCGTTATGAGTAGCGGGTGCAATGTAAATCAATGGGAAATACTCGAAAGTAACTTGAAAGCCGTACTTTTCATGCGAGTAGTGAATAGTATGGTTTTCAGGTTACTCGCTACTTAGTGAGTATTTCCCATTGACTTACATTGCGCCTGCTACTCGTAATGAATATGCGAGTAGCAGACAGTACTCGCTAACAGCAGCCAGTACTAATAGTCAACCACTCGCTCAACACTACTTCTTAACAAAATATACAAGAAGTTAACAACAAAATGTTTGTAGCTAAGGACTATAATGCGCCACTTTTGTCTCACAGCTGTCCTCTAGATGTAGTTTGATTAGTTTCTCTTCCCGTGTCCAGCGATGAGTTTCCGCCAATGCTCCCATTGTCTGTTATCTGTAGAGATGACCAAACCCGAGTTTCGATTCTTGAAGCTAATACCAACTTAAAAAACAGAGATCGGGTTCGGCGTTTGGATGCTTTACCTGTGAACTTAACTTGCATGACCAGTGCTATGTTCAGGTACGCTTGGTGCTCAGCCCAGTACGAGCCCTTGCAGTGTTTGAACGGCTCGCTCTGGGGATAACAACATCATGATTAGATGTAGTGTGTAACAAAAAGAAAATTTGAAAAAGCCCACTCACCCTCCCGAGAAGTGATCTGCTTATGGCTGACTTATGCGGGAGGAGACTCAAACTGCTAATCAGTGATTACGAACCTCCTCGGGCCAAGTTCGGGCCAGTGTAGGTTTGGTTTGTTTGCTGACAGTGAACTGAACTTCCAAAGGTTTGCTCATCTCTGCAGCGCTGGCATCAAAGTCCCTGTAACTTTCTATGGTGGGGACATCTAGCACTCTAAGGGGATCTCAACTTTAAGTCATCCCCCGATTCTCCATGCATACCTCTGTATCTGTTTACAAAATTATAAATTCTTCCTGATTCTAACGTCTACCCTATCATGTCTTCTAAGGTCATGTTACGAATTCAACAACACAAGTAACACAACTTCTTACAACGGTTCTTATGATCTCATGTACATCCTACGTAAAGTTGCAATTGCAATATACAGCGTTGTTTTTGCTCTCGGGATTATCGGTAATGGATTAGTCATCTGGATTGCCGGATTCAGGATGAAGAAGACGATCAGTGCCGTGTGGTACTTCCACCTGGCCATCGCGGACTTCCTGTGCTGCGCGTCTATTCCTCTGCTGATAGCAGAGTTCACTTCCTCTTCCACAGACTCACAAGTTATTTTTTGCAACTTGAACTTTATTCTGTTTGGTCTGAACATGGGCGCCAGTATTTTTTTCTTGATCGCCATGAGTATTGACCGTTGGGTGTCCATCATGTGGCCATTTTGGGCAAAAGTTCATAGAACATATAAACTAGTTAGAATCACTGCAGGAATCATGTGGTTGATCTGCTTCCTTGTGACTGGTTTTTTTTTGCTTGCATCAAAATTTTTTTCATATCACATAACTGAATGGTGTATAATAGACAACAATCAACAAGTCTATCTTTGTAAGATTCCCTTTAGTACTCGGCTGCACAAATTAGTTTTAATGTGTGTGATCCCTTTTCTTATCATCGTCACCTCTTATGTCACCATTTTCTACAAGATTAGAAAAAGTAAGAGATCCCAGAGATCTCAGAGATCCTCCAGGATCATCACCGCTGTTATATTGTGTTTTGTTATCTGCTGGTTTCCATTTTTCATCTTTCCCCTTACACCCATCTATGATGAAGATAGCCTTCTATTCGATAGTATGAATACTATTGTTACCATCCTGGCTTGTCTTAACAGTTGCATCAATCCAATCATTTATGTATTTATCGGCCAAGATTTCCAACAAGGTTTCCTCAGATCCATTCCCTTCAAGCTTGAAAAAGCTTTAGGTGACCAGACTAATGATGTATGTGTAGAACGACAGCCCTCTAAACCTACTCAAAGTACAGATGGTTAAAATATATTTTTTTTCATCCAAACCTTAAAAAAAATTCCGTATCCTAAATTGATGTATTATCATCTTACAATTCATTTAAATCAGTTTTGTTATATAATCATAGAGTGAACAATAGATGGTTATTTTCTTGTTTTCATGATTATTTATGTAAAAAAAAGTCATTCTTAATAGTCTTACTCGCTGTAATACCTGTTGTTGCCCGGGATAGTAATTGTCTCTCTGTCTCTCTCTCTCTGTCTGTCTTTTTACATTTCTGTCTCTCTATCTCTTTTCCTGTCTTTCTATCATTCCCTGTCTGTCCCTGTCTGTCTCTCCTTCCCTGTCTTTTCTTGTCTGTCTCTTTCCCTGTCTGTCTCTTTCCCTGCCTTTCCTTGTCTGTCTCTTTGTCGGTGTCTATCTGTGTCTCTCTGTCTTTTTGTCTTTCGGAGTCTTTGTCTGTCTGTATCTTTCCCTGTCTGTCTGTTTCTTTCACTTCCCTGTCTGATTCTTTCCCTGTCTGTCTCGGTGTCTGTCTCTTTCCCTATCTCTTTCCCTGTCTGTCTCAGTGTCCGTTTCTTTCCCTGTCTGTCTTGGTGTCTGTCTCTTTCCCTGGCTATGCATTGCGACACGCCAACATTCTTCTGAAGTTCTGGCTGCATTGTGGTTCCCAGCTCCATTGACTTTAATGGACTCAGGGTTTACATACGACGGTGGAAATTCCTTTAGCGGGGACACACACACACATAAACACACACACACACACACACACACATACACTCAGCTTAATATAATAGATTACTAGGGAAAGTGGATCAAGGAAAATTTAAATTTGCATGGTTCCACATTTTTCCTGGGAAATTAAACTGGCGGAGAAGTTATTTAACCTCATATTTAATGTCGGTTATCAAGTCTCAGGATCTCTCGAGACCTTAGACCCATTCAGTCTTTGCTGCTCTTCTCAGCCATCACTGCTACCAGGAGCTAATAATAATAATTTTATTCATTTATATAGCGCTATTAATTCCACAGCGCTTTACATACATTGGCAACACTGTCCCCACTGGGGCTCACAATCTAGAGTCCCTATCTGTATGTCTTTGGAGTGTGGGAGGAAACCGGAGTACCCGGAGGAAACCCACGCAAGCACGGGGAGAACATACAAACTCCTTGCAGATGGTGTCCTCGGTGGGATTTGAACCCAGGACCCCAGCGCTGCAAGACTGCAGTGCTAACCACTGAGCCAGCTCTCATGTTCAGCCAGGACGTCCACTTTTCATGATACCCAGGAGGGCTCTGTACGAGTGTGTGGAGGGTCATGACATCAGCACATGCATCATGATCTTCTGGGCACGTGTACAGAACTGTTCCCAGGCCTATTGACACCCAGAACTCGTAGCTCAGTGCAAGAGGCCCAGAGATTCCAGCACGAGTAATGAAGATGTGGCAATGACCAAATGTTTGATAATAAAGAATGAAAGGGACATATACGTGAGTGTTAAGGTGATAAGGATGCTTTTATTTATATTTTTAATAGCTCTTTTTGGTTTAGAAAAATTGCAGCCAACAGTTGGCATATTCCTCAATTTGCATGTTACTTCCAATGGGTGGCACTAGAGTTCGTCTCCTTACTCCCTGAAGAGACAATTTCAATTTGCATGAAAAAAAAATTCAGAATTTTGGTAAATTTTGATTCTTGTAGAAATTCAAGACTTCAATTTATTCTCTCATCTCTTTTTATTACATTTAGATGTTATAGTCAGCACATTGGTTTCCTACATATCCAAAAACAGAATAATTGCTTTATTTATTTTTTAAGCTCCTTTGTCTTTTAGAATCTTTTTCTAACATTCTCTGAGATGCGTTTGTCAAATTTAACTGAGCATGATATGACAGTCTTATCTTGATGTATTATTATAGTCCATCTATCTATCTATCTATCTATCTATCTACCCATCAAGTATTTATATATCTTTCTATGTATCTTTCTATAATCTAAATATCTATTATCTATCGATCATCCGTCCATACTACTGTCAGTCCATTTATCTGTCTATCTACTTGTTTGTTACCATGTATCTTCTTATATCTAAATAAATGTTTTCCTAAAGATACAGTAATATACCAGATTCATTCATAATTCTGAAAAAAATCCTTCTCTATATTATTTCCATGTTTGCTATTATAATCTGTATTAATTTTTTCTACATTTTTGCTATGTGGATTTTTACCCTAAAAGTCATTTCTATCGATTTCTGTCTATATTAATTCAATGGTTGTAATGATGTATCAATAAAACAAACTTTAAAGTTGTTAATTGTCATCATTTTAATTAAATGTTTAAACTAGAAAAAAATGGGTAATCATGATTAGAGATGAGCGAAACTGTTTGATAAAGGTTCATCAGTTTTAAATTCGGTACGAGCCTTAACACGTTTGTAACCCTGAGCACTTTCCCCAAATGTTGGTAATCTTCCACTTGCTCTTTTTTTGCCCCGAACAACATCCACTTTTCCAGAAATGCTTTTGTAATAACACTTTCTGCTTTTGTATAGGATTATGGTGCTGTCTGATGAATGGGGGTATGTGTAAAATCAGTGAAGTGGAGGGGTGGACTCGGGAAAATCCTTTTGGCGTGCGACATTGATTTTTTTTCTCAACTTTAATTACAGATGTTCCTGCAGCCAATCATGGTGCAGCAAACATCCACAAGGTTCAGACATAACGGCTTCTGTGATTTGCTGCCTAAGTCACATGTCTATCTGTCTGTCTGCATATAAATTGAGGACATGTTGGTCGGTGCCATTTTGTGAATGTGACACGTTAGGGAAGGTGCTGCCACCAGTGCTGCTAGACAGTGAGCGTAGCTAGGGGTTTAATGTTAGGTAGTTGAGATAGATTGGAGAGGAATAGTTTAGAATAGGGATGTACAGTGTAAGGAAAGATGTATGTGTGCCAGAAATTGGCACATAACATGATGGAAATAGGGATTGGTACTATAGTGCCTGCTAAAGAGTTGCCCGTGAAGCATCTAATTAGGTATTTCTACATATTACTGCCTGATAAAAATTGTGCAAACACATTTATATGTATTGCTAGTTAGCAGTGCCTGGCCTAAAAAGTTGCTATGGAAATATCTAAAAAGTGGCTCCTGGCAATTTTAATTGCCTGTTCAAAATTATGCAAACACAGTTATAGGTATTGCTAGTTAGCATTTCCTAGCCTAAAAGGTTGTTAGGGAAGTATCTAAAAAGTGGTTCTGAGCCATTTTAATTGCCTGCTTAAAAGTACATAAACATATATTGCTAGTTAGCAGTGCCTGGCCTAAAACTTTGCTAGAGAAGCATCTAAAAAGTGGTTCTTAAAATTGTCTGCTCAAAATTAACCAAACGGATTTAGAGGTCTTGTTAGCTAGCAGTGGCTGGCCTAAATATTTCCTAGGGAAGTATCTAACAAAGTGTTCTTGACACTTTTAATTGCCTGCACAAAATTATGCAAACACATTTAGATGTATTGCTTGTTTATCTGCTGTAAAATTTCGAGGCAACTAGCTAAAAAGTTCTTCTTGGCAATTTTAATTATCTGCTCAAAATTCAGCAATGAAACCCATTTATAGGTTTGGCCAGTTAGCAATGCCTGGCCTAATATAAATTTTCTTGGTAACTAGCTAAAAAGTTGTTCTTGGCAATTTTAATTGTCTGTTCAAAATTCTGCAGTTAAACACATATATAGATATGTTTATTAGTGCCTGCTTAAAATTTGCTATTGAGCAAGCTAAAATGGTCTTCTTAGCACTTTTCCATGTCTGCTCCAAATTATTCAGTGAACCACATTTGCACGTAGTGGAACTTTTTAGTGCCTTCACAATATTGCCAACTCAGGCAGGAAATAAAAATAAAATATCTTTTGTGTCAGTTGTTTGAAAGGTGTGGGTGTAGGATTGCCAAACATCCCCTGTTTGAAAGGGGACGGGTATATCAACCATGAGTGGTAAATTATGTCAAGGTTGTCAAACAGGGGGAATAGGCAGGGTGTTGGTGTTAGAAGTGTACATGTGGGAAGTTCTGTTAGTAAAAGGTCTTTGAGCAAACATTGGCTTATCCTATCCCAAGAGAAATAAGAACAACTGGTCAGCCTACTCCACTAGATTTCTTAGGCAGCTGCACATCACTTCAACTTTGAAATGAGGCTGATAAACAGCAGGTGCTATAGTAGATGGCAAGCGCTGCATCAAGTGGCCTCTCTTCTTCCTGCACCTCAACATAACACACAGTTAATTTCTCAGGGGTGCCACCCCAATTACACTTGTTTGCTCCCGTGTCACAAATCACCAACTGGCAAACAGACTGTGGGGAACCACTCATGAGCGAATCTCAAAAACTCTTCACAAATTCTATTCCATGGACATCACAGGACCACTCCAAAGATTCCCAGACTGAAAGAGGCGGAAAGCATCAACACCGATGGCAAAATCTATATCATTTGCATCCTGGCCCACATGAACTAGGAACCAGCAGGATCCTTACTCTCGTCAACTGATAACCCCCGGGGGTGGAGGTGATGATGATGAAACTCAGATACCTGAGGCACATGCATACAAGTGTCTGCAAGTGTCCCCTATGCTGATTCCCTGCTAATTGAGCATCACTGATTTGGGATAATGCAATTCTGTCTGGTAGAACGTCTAGAGCAGATACCCTTTCATCTTTCTGAAGCTCAAGTCCATACACACAGTCAAATCCATTATATTTTATAAGATAAAGAGAAAGGTTAGCTAGTGCGTGATCCAAAACAGTTCCTTTCCATTGAGTTATTTGAACACAGCCCTCTTTCCAGCCATGTTGTATCCTGCAAACTACAATATTTTTTCTTGGTTGAGAAATTGCTTTACTTTGTGCCATATTGCTTTGATGTTTCTTGTGAGAGGTCCTTTTCTTCATCGTATTTACAGCAATAGCTGCATGTGCTGCATCAGCTCTTGATCACTGAGCTGCAACCTTTACCAATGGAGTCTTAAATCATCTGTGTATGAAAGGGCAGTGACGCTGCCAAACAAGGGTGAAAATGAGTCCTTCCAAGTCTGATAATGCTGTTATAGTCTACTTGAACAGATACCCTCACTTCCACCTCACACGCAGAGAGATTTATGTCTGTATAGTCAGTCTTGAAGCAAGAGGCCTATGCCTGTTTGTCCTGCATATCTTGTTTTTTAATACTTAAATGCCAAGCCCCATCCTATTCTGTTGCATGGACCATACCTTCCTGCCGTGCAACAACTTTGATGCTAATGTACTGCTGTCTGCCTGAAAGGTTTTTAAAGGTTGAGGCTCCAAGATGTGTGTCGTGTCTGTACTGGCAAGGGTATGGGAGCACCAGAAGTTTTCAACCCCCCTAGAAGGTAGCATGGAGGCAGGACAGATGAAGGTTAACTCATGGGAGCCAGGCACGCACGCTGCAAAGCAGTAACTATTACAGGTGATGTTCCGGAGGAGCAGAGCCAGGATATAGCAGCCTGTCCTCCGGAATGAGACAGAATGGAATTAATCCCTACCATGATCAGTAACCCAAGGATAGGCTATGAGCAAAAGCTCAACAGCAACTTAACCAGGCATGAATCATGACAGCAACTAGTCGCAGTCATCATTAGTGTCTAAGACACAATCTTTAGAAATAGTTTTCTAAAGATCTGTTTATGTATACTAGTAAATCCTGGAACAGTTAGGCAAAGATTCTAGATATGTACCCAGAACTGCTTGTGTCTATGGATGCACAGGGGACCTGACAGGTTCCCTTTAAAATTAACTGTCCAGAACTTAATGGGATACATTATGATGTGACAATTTACATTAATCCAGTTAGCATTATTTGATGCTTTTTTTTTTTTAAAGTTTTTATCTAAAAATATGAAATAACATTCTTGAGAAAGGTTCTCTTTAGAATAGAGGAAGTATGGTTAAAAAAGGCAACTAATGTGGGTCAGTTCTAATTAAAGTAGTCAAAATTGCTAAATATAAACTTAACAGGATGTGGGATTTTTTTTACTAAATAATCAATACCAAATATACTTAGTGAGTTAACCTTTACTTTCCATATTTTTTTCTTTTAATACTTGTTTTTTTTATTTTTGGTTCACCTACTGGGGACTGGTACTTCAATGAGAATAAATATGCCATATAGAAAATCTATTTAATCTACTCTTGTTACAATATACTAATTTCTTTTTTACTTTTTTTTTACTTTTTTACTTTTCACTTTTTTATTCTGCAACATATTTTTTTCTTACTTTTTCTATACGAAACCAATACAAAATTGTTGAAAAATTATTGAGGAAAAAAATTACATTCCAGACAATATAATCCGTGCAACTAAAAAAACAAAACGGCAAAAAAATCTAAATATTTTTTGAAGTGTTTTGAATATCAGAATGGCCAATCTCATACCTGCCCAGTGGCCACATTATTATTATTATTATTATTATTATTTATTTATAGAGCACCATTAATTCCATGGTGCTGTACATGAGAGGGGGGGTTACATACAAAATACGTATACAAGTTACAGTAGACAGACTAGTACAGAGGGAAGAGGGCCCTACCCTTGCGGGCTTACATTCTATAGGATTATGGGGAGGAGACAATAGGTGGGGTGTAGGTCAGGCGGCAGCTCCGCACGGTGGTCGGGCGGCAGCTCCGCACGGTGGTCGGGTGGCAGCTCCGCACGGTGGTCGGGCGGCAGCTCCGCACGGTGGTCGGGCGGCAGCTCCGCACGGTGGTCGGGCGGCAGCTCCGCACGGTGGTCGGGCGGCAGCTCCGCACGGTGGTCGGGCGGCAGCTCCGCACGGTGGTCGGGCGGCAGCGAGTTCATTGTAGATTGTAGGCATTTCTGAACAGGTGCGTTTTCAGGTTCCATTTGAAGTTTGCAAGGGTAGGGGATAGTCTGACGTATTTAGGCAGCGAGTTCCAGGAGACTGAGGATGCTCGGGAGAAGTCTTGGAGTCGGTTGTGTGAGGAGCGAATGAGAGAGGAGGAGAGGAGGAGATCTTGGGAGGACCGGAGGTGACGTGTTGGAGTGTAGTGGGAGAGTAGTTCGGAGATGTACGGAGGGGAAAGATTATGCACAGCTTTGTAGGTCAGTGTTAGAAGTTTGAATTGGATACGGTGGAAGATTGGAAGCCAGTGGAGGGACATGCAGAGAGGAGAAGCGGGGTGGTATTGAGGAGAGAGGTGGATAAGTAGGGCAGCAGAGTTAAGGATGGACTGGAGAGGGGCAAGCGTGTTGGCAGGGAGGCCACAGAGGAGGATGTTACAGTAGTCGAGGCGGGAGATTATGAGGGCATGCACTAGCATTTGAGTAGATTGCAAATTGAGGAAAGGGCGGATTCTGGAAATATTTTTGAGTTGAAGACGGCAAGAGGTGGTGAGGGATTGGATGTGTGGTAACTTTACACACACGGCAACTTTATTGTACTGGGTCCTACTCTATATTACTACCTCTTAAATGGTTTAAAAATCTCATATAATTGGGAAAAGAGAGACCCATCATTAAAGGATAAAAACACCTGTGGCTAATGGGGGAGGAGGGCCTGGAAGCACTTTCAGTCAAATGGACATAATCCACACACATTATATACAGACAAAAAAGAAAGACTTACATGCCAAAGATTGAACTAAAAAAAAAAGCCAAAAAATTCTAAACAATTTTTAATGTGTTTTGCATATCAGAATGGCCATTCTCATATCTGCCCAGTAGCCACGTCACGGCAACGTTATTGTTATTACTACCTTTTTAATGGTTTAAAAATCACATATATTTGGGAAAAGAGAGACCCACCATTAAAGGATAAAAACACCCGTGGCTAATGGGGGAGTAGGGCCGGGAAACACTGTCAGTCAAGTGGACATATTATATACAGCCAAAAAAGAAAGATTTACATGCCAAAGCTAGCAACTAAAAAAAAAGGAAGAACAAAATATTTTTTGAGGTGTTTTGCATATCAGAATGGCCGTTTTCATACCTGCCCAGTAGCCACGTCATGGCAACCTCATTGTACTTGGTCCTACTCTACATAACTACCTCTTTAATGGTTTAAAAAGCACATATATTTGGGAATAGAGAAACCCACAATTTAAGGATAAAAACACCTGAGGTTAATGGGGGTGGAGGGTCTAGAATCACTTTCAGTCAAATGAGCATAATCCACACACATTATATGCAGACAAAAAAGAAAGACTTACATACCAAAGATTGAACTAAAAAAACAAAAAAGCAAAAAAAAATTCTAAATATTTTTTGAGGTATTTTGCATATCAGAATGCCCATTTTCATACCTGCCCAGTAGCCACATCACAGCAATCTCATTCTACTTGGTCCTACTCTAAATTACTACCTCTTTCATGGTTTAAAAAGCACATATATTTGAGAAAAGAAAGACCCACATAATCCTTGTAAACTGCTAATTTTCTTCTTACATATGCTTATGCTATGCTTTGTATCTAGAATTTTGGCTTAAAATCTCATGTTTGGGGTTACGGAGATATGTTTGTTTTGATTCTGTTCAGATATCTTGTTGCAATCTTTCTTTAGATATGTGTTTAATCATTTTTATTAAACTATTTTAACAGTAGATTAACTTCTGAATACATTTTCTTACTGCTATCACCATGAGACTAGAGAATTTTTTTCAAGGCTTCCTTATTAGATTAATTCTTGTTCAAGCTATTCAGACTGGAGGATTGTATAGACAAAGTGTTTGCTTCTCTTTGAACTGTCTGCCTCTATATTGTAAAGTGGTTGTGGTTGGGACATCGCTCACTCTTTGGGATATTCTTGGACAGGCAATAAGATGCTCTAAGTTGTCCTAATCATCTATGTGCAAACAATACAGACCTAAAGAATACTAATAGTACTTTATTGCTAGGTTCCTTGGTATCATTGCCTATTTTACTCTCACAGTACATGGGGTTGACTTGAGAATTCATGGAAGATCAATACTCCTTAAGTCAGTGACAAATGGAGAATATTTTTGTGAAAAGTAGTTAATTAGGATTAATGTTATCTAATGTATTGAATAAACCTTTGTACTCAATTTTGCATTGAATAAACAGAACATTTTTAATGGTGATACATAAATAATTTTAACTTTGCAGTCTCACTTTCGGACCATGGGCCTTCATGGCATGGTATCAGACCACAGCATTCTGCTTTACCTTTGGTTGTTTATAAACTGTCATGATCCAGGCCTGCAGTGGAGGTGGTGGTTTATTATTCCTTTTAGCTCTGGCCTGGTCATGTCAGGGGTTAACTCCTCCCTGCCTTGCTCCACTTTCCGGGACGCTATATCCTGTCGCTGCACCACTGGTCCAGCGCCAGTGATAGTTTATGCTCTGCTGTATATATTTCTCTCTCTGGTGAGTTCCCCAATCTGTCCTGCCTCCCAGCTACCTTGTTCTGACCCGTACCCCCCTCCGTTCATCTATCTGTTCCGGTTCGTGACTACCCGCTCCTGTCTTCTGTATACCCGTCCCTGCCTGTCTTCTCCCGGTCCCGACCTGTTTGTCTTCCTCCCTTGTTTGTACTTGGATTTCACGGCATCTGACCTGTATCTACATTCCTCACTCTGGCCTCCGTCTCTTCGTTCGGCTATAGTTGTGACTTCTCGGCTTCTCATCCTCGACTATCACCTGACCATGATTTGACTATCCCTGTACCATTGTCTAGACCTCCTGCTGCAGACCCAGCTCACTGACTACTCAACTGCCCTCTGGTGGTTTGCATGCTAACTGCATTTTGAAGCTACACTGCTTGTAACTTCAGCATCTTTCTTTAGTACAGTATTACACCCACACTGAATTTTAAAATAATTTATTTATAAATAAAATAATTAAAAAAATGCATGGGTTCCCCTCTTTAGGGTCCATGCCATTTTTTAAAAATGTATTTATTTTTACATTAAACCAGGCAACCAATACCCTTTAGTGCCACATGAAAGGCACAAAAGGGTACAAGTGTACAACCCTGCCTATATGCCTCCTCTCTAAGCTCTCCCTCCTACACCAACTCTCCATGAACTGCGTTCTGACATGAGTTGTCGAGAATCAAACTCCCGGGTCTCATATAAGACCTGATGATGAGATGCGGCCGGCCAATCATAGTAATGCCAGTAGAGACCATGGCTACATCATTACTGTGATTGTCACGCAATTAGCGCATGTTTAGTGGCTGAAAAACAGCTGCAAAATATGCGTTGGAGTTACTTGAACTCAAGTTCAAGACTCCATGATACTCAAGCTCATAACGAGTGTGCCCGAGCACCCCAATGCTTGATTAAGTATCGAGTAGTGGCAAGCATGCTCGCTCATTCTCATTATAGATATGACATCCTGAACCCCTCCAATCTCAAGGATAAACCGCTCCAATTCCATGATAAAACTACTTAACAAAAAAGTATTTAAAAAGTGATGATTGTATAACTCCAAAATTATGCAAAGTCCAATTTTAGTAGACACTAGTGTTGAGCGAGTAGCTAACTATTTGTACTCGCTATGCTGTTAGCGAGTACTGCCCGCTACTCGTATATTCGTTGCGAGTAGCAGGCGCAATGTAAGTCAATGGGAAATACTCGCTAAGTAGTGAGTAACCTGAAAGCCGTACTTTTCATGCGAGTAGCGAATAGTACGACTTTCGGGTTACTCGCTACTTAGCGAGTATTTCCCATTGACTTACATTGCACCCACTACTCGTAACGAATATGCGACTAGCGGAAAGTACTTGCTAACAGCATAACAAGTCCAAATAGTTACACTGTATAGAGAAAAAGACATGGATCGCACATCCCAAAAATACAATAATCCAAAGCCATTGGGCAAAAAATTAAGTAATAGAAATGAGGTTCTTTGTTACCATTCTGATCAGATTGTATTAAGCCCACTGCCACATCACAGTGAATCTCTGAGTGGGTCACTATTCTAAACCTTATGGTGCGGCACTGTGCACTAACCACCGCTGCAGCGACAAAGCACCAGCAGGGCAGGTGACCTGGTGCCTCACAGCGCCCATGCTGGAAGGCGAAGCCCCCATGACTCCAGGCCCCACCGCGCCACTGACACAACACCACTACAACAGCGGCCACCACACAGTACCAGCGCACAGTGAAAGGAGCTGTGCACTCACCTCCCACTGGCTCCCATATGTGAACTAGGAGCAAAAAAAGGCTGACCCCTCCTGCAGTCTCCTGCTGTTTAAAATCACCTGTGCCAAATGGGGGAGTGCAGAGCCAAGCAAAAAGCAGAGGGGGGTAGAATGTTGTATAACACACTATAAAGAAAAAGACATGGATCAAACATCCCAAAAATACAATGATCTAAAGCCGCTAGGTAAAAAATTAAATAATAGAACATGATGTACAACATTCTACCCCCCCTATGCTTTTTGCTTGGATCTGCACTCCCCCCATTTGGCACAGGTGATTTTAGTCAGCAGGAGACTGCAGGAGGGGTCAGCCTTTTTTGCTCCCAGTTCACATATGGGAGCCAGTGGGAGGAGAGTGCACAGCTCCTCTCACTGTGTGCTGGTGCTGTGTTGTGGCCGCCGATGTGGCGGTATCGTGTCAGTGGGGCCTGGAGCCATGGGGGCTTCGCCTTGCAGCATGGGCGCTGTGAGGCACCAGGTCACCTGCCCTGCTGGCGCTTTGTCGCTGCAGTGGCAGTTAGTGCACAGTGCCGCACAATAAGGTTTAGAATAGGGACCCACTCAAGAGGTTCGCCGTGACATGGCAGTGGGCTTAATACAGTCTGATCAGAATGGTAACAAAGAACATGTTTTATTTAATTTTTTGTCTAGTGGCTTTAGATCGTTGTATTTTTGGGATGTGCGATCCATGTCTTTTTCTTTATAGTGTGGAGTCTGAATAGTTACCTACTCGTTCAACACGTAATCACTAGGGAAAGAAAGTGCGAATGTCATCACCTAAGATAGAGAACGTTAACAAGAAGGGTTAAGGGGTACTTTGCACGTTGCGACATAGGTAACAATTTGTTACCGATGCTGCAGCGATAGTCCCCGTCTCCGTCACAGGTGCGATATCTAGTGATAGCTGCCGTAGCGAACATTATCGCTACGGCAGCTTCACATGCACTCACCTGGCCTGCGATGTCGCTCTGGCCGGCGACCCGCCTTCTTCCTATGGGGGTGGATCGTGCGGCGTCACAGCGACGTCACACGGCAGGCGGCCAATAGCAGCGAAGGGTCAGAGATGAGCAGGATGTAAACATTCCCGCCCACCTCCGTCCTTCCACATTGCAGGTCGAGACGCAGGTAAGGTGATGTTCCTCGCTCCTGCGGCTTCATACACAGTGATGTGTGCTGCTGCAGGAACGACGAACAACATCGTACCTGTCGCTGCAGCGGCATTATGGAAATGTCGGACCCTACACCGATGATACGATAACGACGCTTTTGTGCTCGTTAATCGTTTCAAAAAGTATTTGCACACTGTGATATCGACTGTGATGCCAGATGTGCGTCACTTTCGATTTGACCCCATCGACATCGCACCTGCGATATCGCAACGTGCAAAGCCCGCCTAAGTATAATGCAGTACAATTAGTCAATATGGAAAGATGAAGAATGAATAGGTGGTGCTGTATTAGTAGCACATCCCCTTCATTTGAGAGGCTGGTGGAAATGTACGATTAACCCTAGAATGCGCAACCATAGAAATCTACCATAGAAAACAAGTAACCTAGCAGGCCTGCGAGGCCCCTGGAATGCATTCTAGGGTTAAAAAGGATACATAGGATATTGAAGGTGATGTTGGCTTGATTCATAAAGACTGGCTGAGTGCACAATGGAGCTACGCCAGTCTTGTTGTATCAGAGGGTGCTCTATTCATTAAGAGGATTGGCACGAGCCAAGTCAAACTAATGAAAAGCTACCAAAACTCACAAAAGTTTTGTGAACTTTCCAGTTAAATGAACATATTGTTACTAGCATTTATACCAGTTTTCTGTTCACAATGTACAATTCCTCCTGCTTTGGAGGTGGAAGATAACCCCCTTGTCTCACCCCTACTGTTAATGCTGATAATCGGCCAACAAGTACAAAAAGCCAGACTGGTATTTGAAACAATTATGAACATTAATATTTTATAATTGGTTGAAAAGCATGAGTGTTCATTTCTCTGATTAATTGAACCTAATGTTAGTAATGATTGAAATTGTCCATTCCATATCAGTTTGATGTAATGTGGATCTTAGATCTTTCTGTATTAGCCAGATTATGATTAAAATGTTAATGATAACTATGATTTTTAGCCATACTATGTAGCGACAAAGATAGACTAAAGGCTGCTTTACACGCAGCGACATTACAGGCAATTCGCTACCCATGGTGCACAATATCGCTAGGACCCATCACACATACTCACCTTCCTAACGACGTCGCTGTGGCCGGCGAACAGCCTCTTTTCTAATGGGGTAGTTTATGCGGCGTCACAATGACGTCACACGGCAGGCATCCAATAGAAGAGGAGGGGCGGAGACCAGCCGCATGAAAGTCAGCGCCCACCTCGTTACCGGAGGATGCAGGTACGCTGTTGTTCGTCGTTCCCGGGGTGTCACACATAGTGATGTGTACTGCCTCCGGAACGACCAACAATCTGCGTCCTGCACTAGCAATGATTTTTTGAAAAGGAACGATGTCTCAACGATCAACGATTTGGTGAGCTTTTTTATGGATAACACTCACTCATAAGTTTCACACGCAACCATGTCGCTAACAACTCTGGATGTGCGTCACAAATTCCGTGATTCTGACGACATATCATTAGCAATATCGTTGCGTGTAAAGCCCCCTTAAGTTTAAACATTTGGCTAATCAATCAATACAGCATCTGATTACACTATTTTGAATATTAGCCATGTGTATGTAATGTCTACAAATGACCAAATCTTTTAAAATTTAATTTGACACTTTTGACAATTTTTTCCCAAAAATTGATTTACAGGGAAATGATACACAGCAAATTGCAATCCTGCAAATTCTCCAATTGCTCTGAAAAGGTTAATATAATTTGATCAATTCTCCTTGGACTTCTCGTATTTAACCCTTTTTAAATCTGTTTTAAACAACCCCAGCCTTTGTAATATCCAAGTGACTTCATCATAAAAACAGACAGTAATTGATAGAAACCAAAAGCACATTTATTAATACAGTGTTTTAAAAATAAAAAAATATAAAACATATTCTGCTGTTTTGCTTCTGCTTTGTAGTGCATTAAGAATGAAACGATGAATAATTGTAATACAAATTCAGCATCATAGATGTCAAATGGGAAATGCCAGATCACAAAGTTATTTTTTCCCAACACTAATGAGAGCTTCCAGTTATTTAAAAAAAAACATAAGCCCTCATACAGCTATGACTCTCAAAATTTAACAAAGTATTAATTTAAAAAATGTTTTTACTTTGTAGAAGTTTTAAAAAAACAAAAAGTCAATGATATTGTTGTAATTGTAGTGTCCCTCTAATTGATCAATTGATCTGAAAAACCTGTGACACTTGTAACTATGTATATATATACACAATATTTTTCAAATTATAAAACACATTTTTCCTGCCAATACTTTAGGAGGAGAGGGAGGGGTGCATCTTATAATCTGAATTTAACTTACTGGGGGTGGATGAGAGATGTTGCAGGAGGCTGGAGGAATACTGTGGCAGCTGTGCAGGTGCTGTGGCGACTGGGCTAGTGCTGCAGTGGCTGTGTAGGGGCTGCGGTGGCTGGGCTGGTGCAGCAGTGGCAGTGCAGGGTCTGTTGCGGCTGTGTGGGGTGTGCGGCAGCTGTGTGGGGTCTGCGGCGACTGGTGCTGTGGCAGCTGTGTTGGGTCTGTGGCAGCTGGTGCTGCAACAGCAGTGTGACTATCTATATATATAATTGCCTTATTCTGTCTGTCTGTCTGTCTGTCTGTCTTGCTCCAAAATTGTGTCGTGACAGTGACATTTGTGTCGTTACAGTGACAACCAGCGGATTGGCCGCAGGGCTCGGCATGGCCCTGCTTTCCCCCACACGGATTGGACGCTCGGCTCGGCCTGGCCCCGCCCCCCGCACAGATTGGCCGCTTGCCCCAGCCCCTGCACAAATTGGCCGCTCAGCCAGGCCCTGCCCTCTCACGCATTATTGGCCGCTCGGCCAGGCCCCACCCCCACACGTATTGGATGCTCACCTTGTCCCCGCCCCCCTTGCACGCATTCCCCGAACCCACACGGAGACGCCCGACTCCCAGGTGACTGCTGCAGCACCGGAAGCCCACACCGCAAGACAAAGTGGAGAAAAGCCACTAGCTTACCCCGCCTCCTGACACACGTGTGCTGAAGCTGGCGTAGGCTGGTATCCATAGTACACATCGGGTAACTATAGAAACCGCTTTCCTTAGTTACCAGATGTGTAACATGGTTACTAGCTTACCCCGCCTCCCGGCACATGTCAGCACTGTCGCTTACCTTTTCTACACTTTGTCGGATCCGGCGCCCTCCCGTGCACTGTGTACACTACAATTGCCGCGCGACAAGCTCCGATCACATGTTGTCATGTGACCAGGAAGTTGCGGCGCCGCCATTGTCCTGTACACAGTGTACGGCTGCCTTCAGACGTCCGTGTCACACATAGCACATATACATGTATATACACACACACATAGCAGACACACATTGATACACCGACGCATACAAACATAGCGCACATGCATGTACACACACACGCACACACTCTGCTGTATACTTACCCAGCGATGCGGTCCCCGGCACTGAAGTCCCCCGCGCTGTCCCTGCTTCCAGCTCCTCAGGGCATTGAATATTCAGTGAGTATAATGAGCGGCGATAAAGAGCGGGAGGCAGCAGAGCCGGAGACAACATCTCTGGAGAGAAGTAAATATAGAAAATATTTTTATTAAAAAGACCCATATTTTCTCTGGTATGTTTTACACTGATGTCGCACGGATCACATCAGTGTGCGATCTGTGTGACATCCGTGCTGCTGAAGATACCTGCGTGTGTGCGTGCGGGGTCATGAAAAGTCACACGGTCCGTGTGTAAACATAGACGTGTGAGGCACATCATAGAACAACATGGGTACGTGTGACATCTGTGTTACAAAACACATGTCACACGTACCTAAAACACGGACGTCTGAAACCAGCCTATGGCAGCGCGCAGGATCCGACAAAGTGGAGAAAAGCCGGATGTGTGAAACCACTAGCTTACCCCGGCTCCCGGCACACGTGTGCCTGAGCCGGCGTAGGCTGGTAACCATGGTACACATCGGGTAACTATAGAAACTGCTTTGCTTAGTTACCCGATGTGTACCATGGTTAATAGCTTACCCTGGCTCCCTGCCCATTCAGATCGTTGGTCTCCCACTGTCAAACACGCCGATGCATGCTGCAGGACAGGAGACCAACAAGCAAAAAATAAACCAGCACTGTCGCTTTGCATAGTTACCCAATGTGTACCATGGTTATCAGCTTACCGACGTACGCTGGTAACAAATGGTACACAATCCTGTAACTATAGAAAGTGCTTTCGTTAGTTACCCAATGTGTACCATGGTTACCACTTAACCCCGGCTCCCGGCACATGTGTGCTTGAGCTGGCGTATGCTGGTAACCATGGTACACATCGGGTAACTAAGCAAAGCGCTTTGCATAGTTACCCGATTGTGTAACATGGTTACCAGTGTACGCTGGCTCCCTGCCCATTCAGATCGTTGGTCTCCCACTGTCAAACACGCCGATGCGTGCTGCACAGCAGGATGCCAACAAGCAAAAAATAAACCAGCACTGTCGCTTTGCATAGTTACCCAATGTGTACCATGGTTATCAGCTTACCGATGTATGCTGGTAACAAATGGTACACAATACTGTAACTATAGAAAGTGCTTTTGTTAGTTACCCAATGTGTACCATGGTTACCACTTAACCCCTGCTCCCGGCACATGTGTGCTTGAGCTGGTGTACGCTGGTAACCATGGTACACATCGGGTAACTAAGCAATGCGCTTTGCATAGTTACCCGATTGTGTAACACGGTTACCAGTGTACGCTGGCTCCCTTCCCATTCAGATCATTGGTCTCCCACTGTCAAACACGCCGATGTGTGCTGCACAGCAGGATGCCAACAAGCAAAAAATAAACCAGCACTGTCGCTTTGCATAGTTACCCAATGTGTACCATGGTTATCAGCTTACCGACGTACGCTGGTAACAAATGGTACACAATACTGTAACTATAGAAAGTGCTTTCGTTAGTTACCCAATGTGTACCATGGTTACCACTTAACCCCGGCTCCCAGCACATGTGTGCTTGAGCTGGCGTACGCTGGTAACCATGGTACACATCGGGTAACTAAGCAAAGCGCTTTGCATAGTTACCCGATTGTGTAACATGGTTACCAGTGTACGCTGGCTCCCTGCCCATTCAGATCGTTGGTCTCCCACTATCAAACACGCCGATGCGTGCTGCACAGCAGGATGCCAACAAGCAAAAAATAAACCAGCACTGTCGCTTTGCATAGTTACCCAATGTGTACCATGGTTATCAACTTACCGACGTACGCTGGTAACAAATGGTACACAATCCTGTAACTATGGAAAGCGCTTTCGTTAGTTACCCAATGTGTACTATGGTTACCACCTTACCCTTGGCTCCCGGCACATGTGTGCTTGAGCCGGCGTACACTGGTATCCATGGTACACATCGGGTAACTAAGCAAAGCGCTTTGCATACTTACCCGATTGTGTAACATGCTTACCAGTGTACGCCGGCTCCCTGCCCATTCAGATTGATGGTCTCCCACTGTCAAACACGCCGATGCGTGCTGCACAGCGGGAGACCAACGAGCAAAAAATGAACCATCATTATTCAAGACTTGCTGATTATATTATTATTCAATCTGCTAACCTACATACACATTCTAGACTACCCGATACGTTAGAATCGGGCCACCTTCTAGCAATACAAATAATAAGCCGCACACTAAGCACTATAAAAATATAAACACGAAAAATGGCAAAGCATTACTGCTATAGGGATACTATGAACAATGAAAAATATATTTAACTAGCGGGAAAAAATGATCAATGATTTAGCAAATGTATTGATCAATGCAAATAAGCTTGAAAACCAAAGACAAGGTAATCTCTAATTTTCTGGGAACCTAACCTCCATGCCTCTATGTGCTATTAAAAATCTGCAAGTATGGGCAGAGGATCCTGGCTATATAGGATCATGAATAGAGTCTGGTAATAGGGTGGAGTTGGTCGTCGCTCATTTGCATTGATCAATACATTTGCTAAACATCTCTATTACTTTCAAATATTCTTAGCAGTTTTGCAATACCATTTTCATGTATTCATTTTTTCCAGATAGCTAAATGTATTTTTCATTGGTCATAGTATCCCTATAGCAGTAATGCTTTACCATTTTTCATGCTTATATTTTTATAGTGGTTCGTGTGCAGCGTATTATTTGTATTATAACCATGTATTTTTAGGCTAGCACCTAATTCACACACATTGGTTTTCCAGTTAGACTTTTCTCTGAGTAGCATGCAGCAGCTGTGTGAGGTATGAGGCAGCTGGTGCTGGGGCTACATTGGCTGGGCTGGTGCTGCGGGCGGGGGCGATGAGGACTTTAAATAATGGTGCCCGGAGTCGGCGCCTGTGCAGATGGAGCTCTCGGCTCAAGATCACATCAGTGCATACACCGCCTCCGGCCCCTTGATCTCTCACCAGCAACCTTAATTAAAATGGCATCCAGAAGTGGTGCTTGCACAGATAAGATCTCGGCTTGCCATTGAGCCGAGAGCTAAATCTGCACACGTGCTGACTGTCTTTGAAACCCTCACTATGCACAGCAACCACTGATGCAGCCTGAGCCCCAGCACCAGCACAGCCGAAAGTTGCACCATCACATTTTGGTTGTCAGGTCCGAGCACTCTTACATGAACGGTGTCCTGGAAAGTGGAATGGTCATTGTGGGCCAGTTGAATGGTCACCAAGGTCTCCCTAGTTTTTATTGTGAAATTCTCAATAAGTGTGATGTGTTACATGACCCTCTTCCAATTGGGAAAAATAAAGTTGGATCCAAAATGGTCGACTTCAAAATGGCCGCCATGATCACTACCCATCTTGAAAAGTTTTCTCCCTCCCATATACTAATGAGCCACAAGCAGGAAGTTGATATCACCAACCATTCACATTTTATTTAGGTGTATCTATATAAATGGCCCACTTGTGAGGCCATATGGCACATTTTATAAAAATATTTTTAGTGTAGGACTGCCCCAATGAGATTTGCCGAGATGTTGGCCAGGTAGCTCAAGAAATTGCAATTTTTTTGCCAAAAATCTCAAATTATAATAATAGTACAGTTTGGAATTTTTAGTGCAGTCGTGCACATTTAGTGCTGGCTATCTTGTTTTTTTCATTGAATTGGTCGGTGGCTGACCCCCACCTTGCTATGCACCCCAATTTTGGTTATATTCTACATGTCTTGATTTTGGCAGTTGGTGACTGTTCACATTCAGTCATCAGGCCCTGTCCACAGGCTATTTACTTTAAGCAGCATTTGCCTGGGCCTGTCCCGCCCACAGCCATGAATCAGTCATGGGTATGGGCTTGAAATAGACCAGGTGAGTGCTGCTAAGAACAGCTCTACTTTTTTACTTGTGAGGCCGTATGGCACATTTTACAAAAATATCTTAGTGTAGGACTGCCCCAACAGAGATTTGCCGCGACGTGGCGGGATAGCTCAAGAAATTGCAATTTTTTTGCCAAAAATCTCAAATTTTAATAATAGTACAGTTTGGAATTTTTAGTGCAGTACTGCACATTTGGTGCTGTCTATCTTGTTTTTTTCTGAGTATATATATATATATATATATATATATATATATACATATATATATATATATATATATATATATATATATATACTCTTATACATTGAAATTGCAACACCAAGGATAAAAGCTATGGAATTCTGGAAATCACAGGACATACATGTTAGTGATCTGCAAATGAGGAAAAATGTAAACAAAATGTCCAAAACATCTTGATTTATTCAGTATCAAGTATGAACGCTATATACAGAAATCTCCCCACTTACATCCTTAGCCGCTTGAGAAACGTTCCGCCATGCTTGAATGTACTTAGACACATACATCATCATAAATCATCCCTTTGCAGTTGATAACCAATGACGTTTCAGATGTGCTCTATGGAAGAAGCTGCAGGTCATGGTAGCGCCTTTAGTCCACACAGACTTCTTACCGCTTGGGTTTCTATGTTTAAGCAGCGGCATGCAAGCCTTAAATAACCAAGTACAAGGCAATGCATCTAATTGAGTGGCATAAAACTACCACCACTGGACTCTCGAGCAGTGGAAACATGTTCTCTGAAGTGCAGATTACACGTCTCTACTTGGCATCTGATGAATAAGTTAATAAGTTTGTTTTTCGTGAATACCTTGAGACGTTACCCACCCGACTGCATTCTACCCGCTGTATAGTGTGGTGGAGGAGGGATAGCGCTATGGCTTGTTATCAGAGGTCAGGCAATGCTTCTTAGTTCCAGTTCAGGGAAATCTTAAATATGTCAGATGCCATGAACAATTGTAGCTTCCAGTTTTGTGAGAACAGTTTGGGGAAGGCTATTTTCAGTTACCTATGTCTGTGCTCAATGCACAAGGTCCATAAAGACATGGTTGAGGGACTTTAGTTTAGAAGAACATGACTAGTCAAACAGAATCTGGACCTCAACCCCATCCAAGTACCATTGAGACTAATTAAAATTGAGATTGAAAGCCTGACCTTCTTCTTAATTTTTTTTCCAACATGTTTATATGAAATGTCAATTAATATCAAATCAATGTCATCAAATGCTATAAACCATTTTCAGATATGTAATTCTTGCATTCTCTACATTGGTCATTAGGAATCTAGGATGGACATCCAAGGCTCTTTTTAGTCTGGCGGGGATAGATCTGAAGAAACCCTGTTGAAAATCCCGTTCAATAAAAACATAGATCTTTGGATTATTGCAACTGCTGAAGTAAATATAATCACAGACAGTATGTACTTTGAAGAATAGAATGTCAAGGTCATCATGCATGGAGTAATGCCGGTGTGTCAGCATGGTTGCTCTCCCTCCTCTCAGCAGAAATGCCAACATGCTCACGATGATGGCTGCCCTGCAGGTCCATCTCTTTCTGTGCCAGCTCCTACCATGGTCCCCAGACCCCAAGGCCTGTGCACATTGCACAGCTCTCACAGCTACCTGCTTAGGGTGAGCACTTGCAAGCTAGCTCCCCATTTCTTAGGGTGCTTTCACACATCCAGCATTTTGCCGGATTGCCGGATCCGACACACTCCAGTACAGTGCAAAACAGTACAATGGCATCGCGATAAGCTCCAGTCACATGACAGCATATGACTGGAGGTTGCTGCGATGCCATTGTACTGTATTGCAATGTACTGGAGTTTGTTGGATCTGGCAATCTGGTGAAATACTGGATGTGTGAAACCAACCTTAAAGGAGGATTGTGTGCTCTCTGTTAGTGTCCTCAGCCTATGGATGAGAAACACAGGGTACTTAAAGCACCCTCCCCTGTAGGGAGGTGCCTGAGCAACTTCAGAATCTAATGAGTTCCTGTAACAGTTAGCCCGTTGTCAGGTCCCCGAAGCTATACTCATCCTGTACCCTGCCAGTTCCCGATCTGTCTTTGTGTATGTACCTGCTTTGTGTACCCATACTCCAGTACTTCCAAACACCTGTACCAGTTTTCCGCTACAGTACCAGAACCTGTCCTGCCTGCAGCAGAACCTTAACCCAGTCTTGACCAGTTGTCCTGTCTGAACACAAAACAAAAATCTGTCCAAGCCTGTACTAGCCATCCTCTCTGCACCTGAAACTGATCCTGTCATGTCTGATACTGTGTGTCTGTATCTGCATCCTGATCCCTGAGGTCTGCTGCTGCAGCCTAAGGACTACCCTGGAGTGGTGCCTGGTGTCTACTGGCAACCAAGGCAAACCTCACCACAAAAGAATCTGGTGAATACTTGGTAGGCACGCACTGCACCTCCAGGGTAAGCCCGACCCATGGCACAGTAGGTCCACACTCACATGTGTTAGAGGGACCCACATGCATTACACATGGCTGTTAGTTGTCAGATGCATATAACAAATGACAAAAATGACAAATGAAATGCTTCTGAGTTTATCATTGACTAAGCTAAAAGGTAAAAGAGACTTTTATTTAAAAAATGTATAAACAGATAAATATTTTAGTATTTTCCATATAATTTGGAAATATTGAAATTATTACTTAATGAATAATATAAAAACAATTATTCTGTACTTTGCTAATTGTTTGCACTTAGTGGAAGTGTCTGATGGATTTTGGGTGGAGAAGTGAATGTATATATACAGGAGCAATGCTGGTTATAGACAAAGGATCCGCGGCTCTCACTGACCACAGAGAAGGAATCCTGGAGGAGAAGGAAGGTAATGAAAGGAAATATGCCGGGATTCATTCTTTCATTTACACCTTTTTTGCTTGTTTTTTGTTGTGTTTCGCCTGCTCTTCATTTGTGCCTAATTCTTCTTTAATTTGCACTATTTTTTGTCTGTTTTATTTATGTTCACCTCATTTTTTTTATGTTTTTCAATGTTGTCAGAGCTTGGAACTTACAGATAGCTTGAGCTGATTCATCGATTTCGACTTTACCAAGGTTCTTCATTACTCCCCGGAATGGTTTATGTAATCAAATGATGAATGAAGCCCATTGATTTTATATTAATCAACCTAACAACAAAGAAGTGTTATTCCACATTCAAAAGTGAGTATGATATCATATATGCTAAGATCATTATCTATCTATCTATCTATCTATCTATCTATCTATCTATCTATCTTTCTATCTATCCCTCTATCTATCCCTCTATCTATCTATCCCTCTATCTATCTATCCCTCTATCCATCTATCTATCTAACTCTCTATCTATCCCTCTATCTATCTATCTATCTATCTATCTATCTATCTATCTATCTATCTATCTATCTATCTATCTATCTATCTATCTCCCTATCTATCCATCTATCTATCTAACTCTCTATCTATCCCTCTATCTATTCATCCATCTATCTATTAGGGTAGGAAGATTTATAGATTGAAAAATAGCTATGATATATATATTAGTTCACAGTGGATAAATAATTTAAGATAGACACAAATAGTGTTATATTTCATAGATTGATAATGCAGATAGCCTGATAAATAGCAAAATGATAGATAGATAGATAGATAAATAGAGGGAGAGATAGAGGGATAGATAGAAGGATAGATAGATAGATAGATAGATAGATAGATAGATGGATAGATAGAGGGATAAATAGATAGATAGAGAGATAGATAGATAGATAGATAGATAGATAGATAGATAGAGGGATAGATAGATAGATAGATAGATAGATAGATGGATAGATAGAGGGATAGAGGGATAGATAGATAGATAGATAGATAGAGGGATAAATAGATAGATAGAGAGATAGATAGATAGATAGATAGATAGATAGATAGATAGATAGATAGAGGGATAGATAGATAGATAGATAGATAGATAGATAGATAGATAGATAGATAGATAGATAGATAGATGGATAGATAGAGGGATAGAGGGATAGATAGATAGATAGAAAGATAGATAGATAGAGGGATAGATAGATAGATAGATAGATAGATAGATAGATAGATAGATAGATAGATAGATAGATAGAGGGATAGATAGATAGATAGATAGATAGATAGATAGATAGATAGATAGATAGATAGATAGATAGATGGATAGATAGAGGGATAAATAGATAGATAGAGGGATAGATAGATAGATAGATAGATAGATAGATAGATAGATAGATAGATAGATAGATAGATAGATAGATAGATAGAGGGATAGATAGAGGGATAGATAGAGGGATAGATAGATAGATAGATAGAGGGATAGATAGATAGAGGGATAGATAGATAGATAGATAGATAGATAGATAGATAGATAGATGGATAGATAGAGGGATAAATAGAGAGATAGAGAGATAGATAGATAGATAGACAGATGATAGGTAGATAGATAGATAGAGGGATAGATAGATAGATAGATAGAGGGATAGATAGATAGAGAGAGAGATAAATCAACACAGTGTTGATGAATAAGTTGAATAATATTTTTTTATTATTATTATTATTGTTCTTTTAGATTCAGACTCAGAATGGACGCTGCTGATTTTAACCTGACCTCACCTGAAATGATTCTGGATTCAGATAACCAGTAATTTATATATATATTCCTCATTTTTATACATTAGATTTCCGCTGCTCTCATGTACCGGTGTGCCTGGATAGGAAATTCCATTTTCAGATTCCAGTGATATGTATAATATTATTAATTCTGTTTCCCAGGATTCTATTTAATACTCAATAACAAAACCGTGTAACAGATTTTCTATAAAGGGATTATTTACTAGTTGGACACGCCCTTCTCACTCGCCATGTGCGCCCCATAAAAATAAAAAAGGGTATACTCACCTACGGTGCCAGCAATGTCGGCAGTCACATTCCCGGGGCCCATTTGACTTGTTATGACATGCAAGTCCCACATCCAGTCACCGCCACCTTCCTTCTCCCCGACTTCAGATCTTTAGGTAATTAACAGGAAGTGAGCACTGCTGCAGCCAATCACTTCCTGCTGATTGCCTAACCGTCTGTAGGCAAAGATAAAGGAAGCTGATGGTGGTGATTGTACATGAGACTTGCTTTTCATACCATTGTCACCTGGGACGTGTGTTTCAACATTGCTGGAACCACGCTCGCACTTGAGGTAGAGTATAGGCTTTTTTGTTTTTAAGAAGGTGCACAATGGGAATAAAAGGGGTTTTCCAAGTAGTGAACAACCCCTTTAATTGTAGGATCTTGCACATCTCTCACTTCGCTACAATGACTACTATTTCCAGGCTGTAGTTTATATTAAAAAAACTCTTTCTTTATTACAACATCCAACGCGTTTCAGAGACATGAACCGTCTCCTTCTTCAGGGAAAAAGAGAATGCATTCTCTTTTTCCCTGAAGAAGGAGACGGTTCATGTCTCTGAAACGCGTTGGTTGTTGTAATGAAGAAAGAGTTTTTTTAATATAAACTACAGCCTGGAAATAGTGGTCTCTTAGCGCGGCAAAAACCCGATTCTCATATATATGTGTACATATATATTTTTTTCTACCAAGTCTCCACGGGGCTGCTGCTGGAACCACGCGGACACTCATATGCTATACAACGGGTTGTGACTGGCACAACCGCTCCAGGTGAGTGTATCTTTATATATCTTTGCACGGTTAATACCGGGTAAAACCCTATTTGCGCCTTTTTCCCCCTTTCAGCAGTTCGCTACAATGACAGCATATTGAATTATGTATCCATTTCTCCTGTTTCGGGGGCTAAAGGAGAGCCACATATCTTATGAAAAATGCAGCAAATATGTAGTAATAAGACAGGATATGGAAAGGTCTATTATGTTTCAATACTTCTTGTATTTCCATTTCTTTTCATTATTAATATCCTGTATTGCAGTAAGTATATGGGGACATTATTGTATACATCCGTAGGGTAGTGTATTTCTTACAGCCGAAAAATTGTTATAAGTTTATGTTTTTAGTTTAATCAATTCAATATCAATTTTTTATTGTGAAAAATTGGTGTCTTTAATTAATCTTCTTAATAGTGTTGAGTGAGTCGTTAACTATTCGTACTCGCTATGCCATTAGTGAGTACTCTCCGCTACTCGCATATTCGTTATGAGTAGCGGGTGCCATGGAAATCAATGGGAAATACTCGAAAGTAACTTAAGAGTTGTACTTTTCATGCGAGTAGCGAATAGTATGGTTTTCGGGTTACTCGCTACTTAGTATTTCCCATTGACTTACATTGCACCTGCTACTCGTAATGAATATGCGAGTAGCGGAGAGTACTCGCTAACAGCATAGCCAGTACGAATAGTCAACCACTCGCTCAACACTACTTCTTAAGAAAATATACTAGACGTTAACAACAAAATATTTGTAGCTAAGGTAAGGACTATAATGCGCCACTTTTGTCTCACAGCTGTCCTCTAGATGAAGTTTAATTAGTTTCTCTTCCCGTGTCCAGCGATGAGTTTCCGCCAATGCTCCCATTGTCTGTTACCTGTAGAGATGAGCGAACCCGAGTTTTGATTCTGGAACCTAATACCAACTTAAAAAACAGAGATCGGGTTCAGAGTTTGGATGCTTTACCTGTGAACTTAACTTGCACGACCAATGCTATGTTCAGGTACGCTTGGTGCTCAGCCCTGTACGAGCCCTTGCAGTGTTTGAACGGCTCACTCTGGGGGTAACAACATCATGATTAGATGTAGTGTGTAACAAAAAGAAAATATGAAAAAACCTGGCCTCCCTCCCCCAGAGGTGATCCGCTTATGGCTGACTTATGCGGGTGGAGACTCAAACTGCCAATCAGTGATTACGAACCTCCTCGGGCCAAGTTCGGGCCAGTGTAGGTTTGGTTTGTTTGCTGATAGTGAACTGAACTTCCAACGGTTTGCTCATCTCTGCAGTGCTGGCATCAAAGTCCCTGTAACTTTCTATGGTGGGGAAATCTAGCACTCTAAGGGGATCTCAACTTTAAGCCATCCCCCGATTCTCCATGCATACCTCTGTATCTGTTTACAAAATTATAAATTCTTCCTGATCCTAATGTCTACCCTATCATGTCTTCTAAGGTCATGTTATGAATTCATCAACACAAGTAACACAACTTCTTACAACGGTTCTTATGATTTCATGTACATCCTACGTAAAGTTGCAATTACAATATTCAGCATTGTTTTTGCTCTCGGGATTATCGGTAATGGATTAGTCATCTGGATTGCCGGATTCAGGATGAAGAAGACGATCAGTGCCATGTGGTTCTTCCACCTGGCCATCGCGGACTTCCTGTGCTGTGCGTCTATTCCTCTGCCAATAGCAGAGTTCACTTCTTCTTCCACAGACTCAATAGTTATTTTTTGCAACTTGAACTTTTTTCTGTGTGGTCTGAATATGGCCGCCAGTATTCTTTTCTTGATCGCCATGAGTATTGACCGCTGGGTGTGCGTCATGTGGCCATTTTGGGCAAAAGTTCATAGAACATATAAACTAGTTAGACTCACTGCAGGAATAATTTGGTTGATTTCCTTCCTTGTGATTGGTTTTTGTATGCTTGCATCAAAATTTTTTTCATATCACATAGCTGAATGGTGTGTAATAGACGACAATCAACAACTCTCTTTTTGTAAGATTCCCTTTAGTAATCGGCTGCACAAATTAGTTATAATGTTTGTGATCCCTTTTCTCATCATCGTCACCTCTTATGTCACCATTTTCTTTAAACTTAGAAAAAGTAAGAGACCCCAGAGATCTCAGAGATCCTCCAGGATCATCACCGCTGTTATATTGGGCTATTTTATCTGCTGGTTTCCATTTTTCATCTTGCCACTTACACCCATCTATGATGAAGATAGCCTTCTATTCCATAGTATTTATACTATTGTTATCAGCCTGGCTTGTCTTAACAGTTGCATCAATCCAATCATTTATGTATTCATCGGCCAAGATTTCCAACAAGGTTTCCTCAGATCCATTCCCTTCAAGCTTGAAAAAGCTTTAGGTGACCATCCTAATGATGAATGCGTAGAACGACAGCCCTCTAAACCTACTCAAAGTACAGATGGTTAAAATATATTTTTTTCATCCAAACCTTAAAAAGTTTTCCGTATCCTAAATTGATGTATTATCATCTTACAATTCATTTAAATCAGTTTTGTTATAAAATCATAGAGTGAAAAATAGATGGTTATATTCTTGTTTTTATCATTATTTATGTAAAAAAGGTAATTCTTAATAGTCTTACTAGCTGTAATACCTGGCGTTGCCCGGGATAGTAACTGTCTCTATGTCTCTCTTTCTTTCTTTCTGTCCCTTTCCCTGTCTGTCTCTCTATCTCTTTCCCTGTTGGTCTGATTTTCTCCCTGTCTGTTTGTCTCTTTCCCTGTCTGTCTCTTTCCCTGTCTTTCCTTGTCTGTCTCTTTCCCTGTCTGTCTCTCTATCTCATTCCCTGTCTCTCTATCCCTTTCCCTGTCTGTCTATATCTCTTTCCCTATTGGTCTGATTTTTTCCTGTCTGTTTGTCTCTTTCCCTGTCTGTCTCTTTCCCTGTTTTTCCTTGTCTGTCTCTTTCCTGGTCTGTCTGTTTGTCTATGTATATCTGTGTCTTTCTGTCTCTTTGTCTGTCTGTCTCTTTTTCTGCATCTTTCCCTGTCTGTCTCTTTCTCTGTCTGTCTCTTTCCCAGTCTGTCTCTTTCCCTGTGTGTCTCTTTCCCTGTCTGTCTTTTTCCCTGTCTGTCTCTTTTCCTATCTCTTTTTCTGTCTGTCTCGGTGTCTGTCTCTTTCCCTGGCTGCATTGTGACACGCCAACATTCCATTCAAGGGTGTGGCTGCGCATTGTAACACGCCAACATTCTTTTACGTTCTGGCTGAATTCTGGCTCCAAGCTCCATTGACTTTAATGGAGGAAGGTTTTATGGCGATTGTTTGTAAAGCATGGGGTAAATTTCCCCTCAAAACATAGTCTATGACGGTTCTGGAGTCAAATGGGGCTTCTGTGCAAAATTTCATAATTGTTCATGCGACCGTGTGGACTCCTTTAGCAGACATACACACACACAAACACACACACACACTTACATTCACTCAGATTAATATAAGATTACTAGGGAAAGTGGATCAAGAAAAATTTGAATTTGCTTGGTTCCGCATTTTTCTTGGGAAATTAAACTTGTGGAGAAGTTTTTTAATCTCATATTTAATGTTGGTTATCAAGTCTCAGGATTTCTTGAGACCTTAGACCCATCCAGTCCTTGCTGCTCTTCTCAGCCATCACTGCTACCGGGACCTCTTACATTCAGCCAGGACTTCCACCTTTCATGACGCCCAGGAGGGCTCCGTACGAGTGTGTGGAAAGTCATGACATCAGCACATGCTTCAAGATTTTCTGGGCACATATGCAGAGCTGTTCCCAGGCCTATTGACACCCAGAACTCATAGCTCAGTGCAAGAGGCCTAGAGATTCCAGCACGAGTAATGAAGATGTGGCAATGACCAAATATTTGATAATGAATAATAAAAGGGACACATAAGTGAGTGTTAAGGTGATAATTATGTTTTTATTTATATTTTTGATGGCTCTTTTTGGTTTAGAAAAATTGCAGCCAACAGTTGGCATATTCCTGAATTTGCATGTTAGTTCCAATAGGTGGCACTAGAGTTTGTCTCCTTACTCCCTGAAGAGACAATTTCAATATTACCCGGAGGAGCATTGCAGCCTCACTATTGACAGCCAGATTAATTTGTCAGTCTCCACAAGGAGAAAAGTTTTCCCCTTTAGACACCAGTAGAGTTTCTAATACAGCCAGATCAGATCTCATACCTTGCACTGAGGAAGGACAATCATCCCGAAACACCGTGTCTGCAAATTGAGGTTCTCATCTTCCATAAATCCTAGGTCATATAAAAAGGCACATTAAAGGGCCACCGTTGAATGTTAGGATTGCCTTTTCCAATAGGTTGCACTTGAGTTTGTCTCCTTCCTCCCAGAAGAGACCATTTCAATTTGCATGAAAAAAAAAATCAAAATTTTGGTAAATTTGGATTTTTGTAAAAATTCAAGTAGAATTCAATTTCACTTCAATTTATTCTCTCATTTCTAACTATTACATTTAGATGTTCTAGTCAGCACATTGGTTTCCTAAACGTCCAAAAACAGAATAATTGCTTTATTTATTTTTAAGCTCCTTTATCTCTTAGAATCTTTTTCTAACATTCTCTGAAATGCGTTTGTCAAATTTAACTAAGCATGATATGACAGTCTTATCTTGATGTATTATTACAGTCCATCTATCTATCTATCTCTCTATCTATCCATCTATCTCTCTATCTATCCATCTATCCATCTATCCATCTATCCATCTATCTATCTATCTATCTATCTATCTCTCTATCTATCCCCCTATCTATCTATCCCTCTATCTATCTATCTATCCCTCTATCTATCTATCTATCCCTCTATCTATCTATCTATCCATCCCTCTATCTATCTATCTATCCCTCTATCTATCTATCCCTCTATCTATCTATCTATCTATCTATCCCTCTATCTATCTATCTATCTATCTATCTATCTATCTATCCCTCTATCTATCTATCTATCCATCCATCCATCCATCCATCCATCCATCTATCTATCTATCTATCTATCTATCTATCCCTCTATCTATCTATCTATCCATCTATCCATCTATCTATCTATCTATATATCTATCTATCTATCTACCCATCCAGTATCTAACTATCTATATATATTTCTATGTATCTATCTATAATCTATATACCGTATCTATTATCTATCGATCATTCGTCCATACCATCATCCATCCATTATTTATCTATTTGTTTATCTTCTTGTCTGTTACAATATATCTACATATATCTATATAAAATGTTTTCTTAAAGATACAGTAGAATACCAGTTTCATACATAATTTTAGAAAAAACCTACTCTATATTATTTCCATGTTTGCTATTATAATTTTTATCAATTTGTACATTTTTACCAAGTAGATTTTTACACTAAAATTTATTTTACTCGATTTCTGTCTATATTAATTCAATTGTTGTAATGATGTATCAATAAAACAAACCTTTAAGTTGTTAATTGTCATCATTTTATTAATCAAATGTTTAAACTAGAAAAAATGGGTAATGACGATTAGAGATGAGCGAAACCGTTCAATAAAGATTCACCAATTTCAAATTCGGTACGAGCCTTAGCATGTTGGTAACCCCAAGCACTTTCCCCAAATATCGTCAATCTTCTGTTTGTTCTTTTTTTTGCTCTCGCACACCATTCACTTTTCCAAAAATGCTTTTGTAATAACATTTTTTGCATTTGTATAGGATTATGGTGCTGTCTGATAAATGGAGGGATGTGTAAAATCAGTGAAGGGGTGGAGACTCGAGAAAATACTTTTGGCGTGCAACACTATTTTATTCATTGTGCGGTTTCAGAAGTTCTTTTAGTTCCATAGTTGTGTGGATTCAGAAGATCTTTTAGTTCCACAGTTGTGCGGTTCAGAAGATCTTTTAATTCCATAGTTGTGCGATTTCAGAAGATCTTTTAGTTCCGTAGTTGTGCGGTTCAGAAGATCTTTTAGTTCCATAGTTGTGCGGTTCAGAAGATCTTTTAGTTCCATAGTTGTGCGGTTTAGAAGATCTTTTAGTTCCATAGTTGTGCGGTTCTAAAGATCTTTTAGTTCCATAGTTGTGCGGTTTAGAAGATCTTTTAGTTCCATAGTTGTGCGGTTTAGAAGATCTTTTAGTTCCATAGTTGTGCGGTTTAGAAGATCTTTTAGTTCCATAGTTGTGCGGTTCAGAAGATCTTTTAGTTCCATAGTTGTGCGGTTCAGAAGATCTTTTAGTTCCATAGTTGTGCGGTTTAGAAGATCTTTTAGTTCCATAGTTGTGCGGTTTAGAAGATCTTTTAGTTCCATAGTTGTGCGGTTTAGAAGATCTTTTAGTTCCATAGTTGTGCGGTTCAGAAGATCTTTTAGTTCCATAGTTGTGCGGTTTAGAAGATCTTTTAGTTCCATAGTTGTGCGGTTTAGAAGATCTTTTAGTTCCATAGTTGTGCGGTTTAGAAGATCTTTTAGTTCCATAGTTGTGCGGTTCAAAAGATCTTTTAGTTCCATAGTTGTGCGGTTCAGAAGATCTTTTAGTTCCATAGTTGTGCGGTTTAGAAGATCTTTTAGTTCCATAGTTGTGCGGTTCAGAAGATCTTTTAGTTCCATAGTTGTGCGGTTCAAAAGAACTTTTAGTTCCATAGTTGTGTGGTTCAGAAGATCTTTTAGTTCCATAGTTGTGCAGTTCAGAAGATCTTTTAGTTTCATACTTGTGCGGTTCAGAAGATCTTTTAGTTCCATAGTTGTGCGGTTAACATGGGATCCAAGAAAAACATTGATATAGAGAGGGGACTGAATATTGTACCAAGCATGACAAATCACAATACATAACAGAACATGGAGCAAGGTACACAGACACTCCCAGCAGGGAATAATCCAATTCCAGCAGGAACTCCACACAGGCAAAATCACAAGAAAGTGAAAAAAGCAAAGCAAAGGTACAAGACCAACTTATCGGAGAGGAGTTCTGGTAGACACAGAGAACAGGGCTGGTTTCAGAATGTCCTTAGGACACACGACATAAAATTGAGCACCGGCAAGGAACAAAAGGAAGCTACATAGTTATATAGGCCCAAACCAAATTGTCTGATTGAAAATCCTACTCAGCATCAAGTTCCCACTAAGCAAGTCAGCTGCATTACCAGCACTGACCACAAGAGGGAGCCCCAAACTGGAATATAATTCAAATGTATTCATAACAGTTCGCACATGCAAGCTCCCTATTTCTTAAAGGAGCATTGTGCACTCCCTGCTAGGGTCCTCAGCCTACGGCTCAGAAGCACAGGGTACTTAAAGCACCCTACCATGAAGGGAGGGTCCTGAGCAACTTCAAAATCTAATGAGTTCCTGTTACAGTTAACTCATTTTTAGGTCCCCGAAGCTGTATTTGTCCTGTACCCTGCCAGTCCCTGAGCCTGCACCCGATCTGTCTGTGTGTATGTACCTGCTTTGTGTACCCATATTCCAGTACTTCCATACACCTGTACTAGTTGTCCACTACACTGCCTGAACCTGTCCTGCCTGCAGCAGAACCTTAACCCAGTCTTGACCAGTCATCCTGTCTGAACACAAACCCAAAATCTGTCCAAGTCCGCACTAACCATCCTATCTGTACATGCCACTGATCCTGGTCTGTCTGATACTCTGTGTCTGTATCTGAATCCTGACCCCTGAGGTCAGCTGCTGCCACCTAGGGACTGCCCTGAAGAGGTGGACAAATGAAATGCTTCTGAGTTTATCATTTTAAAAACTTGGCTAAAAGGTAAAAGAAACTTTTCTTTAAAAAATGTATAAACAGATTAATGTTTTAGTATTTTCCTTAAAATTTGGAAATCTATCTATCTATGTATCTATCCCTCTATCTATCTATCTATCTATCTATCTATCTATCTATCTATCTATCATCTATCTATCTATCCCTCTATCTATCTATCTATCTATCTATCCCTCTATCTATCTATCTATCTATCTATCTATCTATCTATCCCTCTATCTCTCTATCTATCTATCTATCTATCTATCTATCTATCCTTCTATCTATCTATCTATCTATCTATCTATATCTATCTATATCTATCTATCCCTCTATCTATCTATCTATCTATCATCTATCTATCTATCTATCCCTCTATCTATCTATCTATATATCATCTATCTATCTATCAAATCAAATCAAATAAGCTTTATTGGCAGGACCAAATACAAATTAGTTTTGACAAAGCAAGTGTACATTAGGGACTGGGGCTGTGGGGATGGTGGGTGGGAATTGTATGAAGGATGGATGGGGCACATCCAGGGTGGGGACTGTGGGGGCACTTCTAGGATGGGGGCTATGGAAGTCCATTGCTTATGATGGGGCATATCCAGGGTGGGGATTGGGGGGCCACATCTGGGATGGGGGGCTATGGAAGTCCATGACTTATCATAGTTCTCTTTCTCGAAGTCTATGACATTCGCTCACATACCGCGCTGCTTTCTCCACTGCGCTCTCTTCTTCCCCCAGCAGGATATATATTTTCTCTTCCTCCTTCATGGAGCTGAAATCCGGGAAGAGGTGGGAGAGTCTCCTGAAGTGAGTGCCCCTCACTGCTGAGTACTTGGTGCAGTGTAGCAGGAAGTGGGTTTCATCCTCCAGGGCCTCCAGGTCACAGTGTTGGCACAGTCTGTCCTCCCTGGGCTTGTAGCTCTGCTTCTGTCGGCCGGATTCGATGGCTAGACTGTGGGCACTGAGTCTATATCGGCTCAGGGTCCTGCGGTCTCTAAGATCTGGGAGTTTTTCCAGATATGGGGCCAGTCTGTAGTCTCTCTGTAGTCTCTGGTACGTGGTCAGTTTCTGTGAGGTGTTGATGTCGGTCCTCCAGTCATTGACATACCTCTCCTGGCCATCGTCTACCATCTTCCTGATTCTGGTTCTTGTCAGGCTGCTGTGATTGGTTATTTTGTCCAGTTGGGTTTGGGAGAGCTGTGCCAGGGGTCCTGGTTCATCTGGCCCACGTATATATATCAGAGCTTTGTGGTGATGGGAGCTTGGATTGCTACTCTGTAGATGAGCCTGAAATGATAGTGACCTCTTCAGAGCTGCTAGGTGTAGAGGGAATCTGCCCAGCTCAGCTCGACAGGCGCTGTTGGAGGTGCTTCGATGGACCTGGAGAAGGTGCTTACAGAATTCGATCTATCTATCTATATCTGTCGCGGGCGGAGGAGGGGACGCTGCGCTCTCCCACTGCTCGGGTCCGGCTGCTGCTGCTACTGCTGCTCGGTGGTGGCTCGAGCGGTGGGCCGGATCCCGGGGACTCGAGCGGCGTTCCTCGCCCGTGAGTGAAAAGGGGATTTGATTGTGGGGATTTGATATTGTCCGTGATGCCACCCACGGTTGTGGTGAGATTGGTGACACCACCGCTGCTCAGGACAGGGAACCCGGGAGCGATGACAGGGAGCAGCCTGGATGTTAGTTCTCCCCTCCGTGGGTAGGGGGTTGGTTGTCCCGGGGCCCGGTGAGGGGGTAGGAATGGATTGCAGGCGGGCTACGGGGCCTGGTGAGGTGCAGGGTTGCGGGGGCAGCGCTGTGCCGCACGGCACGGTGGTACTCACTCAGCCAATGATGAACACAGAGTTTCCGGTAAAACAAACGGCTGGATGGACGGGTCCCACAGACGGCTGCGGTGTTTCTCCTCCCGGCAGGTTGATGGTGACTGCCTTTCCCTGCACCTGTGTAGTATGTACAGTTCCAATGGGTTCCCACCGGTAACCCGCTCCCCAGCTTGGATATGTGCTGAAGGATCCCCTTTTGCCCGCAGGCTCTGGCCCTGGGAACTGTAGCCTTGGCGGTGACTGTGTTTCACTCTCTCGGTTGGACGGTTGCCTTCTGTCAGGACTTGGCTGCTGGGAAACCCAGGAGGTTCCCTTCGCTAACGGATTTGACAAATTGCACGGCGACTCCTAGCCTTGTCGGGGTCCGTAAGCCCCTGCCGGATGGTGCTGGCTTCTTTTTGCGTACCGGTCCGGTACCGCTGGGCCACCGCCCGTCCACGGTCCTTACGGCTAGCTCCAAAAGGCCTCTCCTGCAGACGGTCACCACCGTCTGCCAACCTTGCTGTTCTGTCCGGGCCACACACCCGGACCAACTTCAGATTCCTCAACAGCCACTTCACTTCTCAAAACTCCAAACTAATCTGAACTCTTTTCCCACCTCCAGGACTGTGTACTCCTCGGTGGGTGGGACAAACCGCCTGGCCCACCCCCTGGTTTGAACATCAGCCCCTGGAGGGAGGCAACAAGGGTTTTTGTTTGACTTAGGTGTGCCTGACCGGGGTGTGGGGTGTGTTGGTGTAGTGCTTGTGACGTCCTGGCATGTCCAGGGCGCCACATTCCCCCTTAGTAAAATGCAGACCGTCCGCGGGCTGCCCGTCCATCACTGGTTTTATTTTCACAACTGAAAAGATAAATGGTAAAACACATTAAAACATTTTGCAATTTTCCCACATCGGGAGGCACATACTTAAACGTTGCTAACGGTAACGGCTTCCGCTCTCTCCCACCCAAGCAACCTGGCCCTGATGCTGCCCCTAAGCAAATGGGCAGCACCCCTTGACCCCAGTCCCGCACAAGTTACCCAAGCGGGTTCTGTCCTTTTCAGGGGACCCACGTCCATGGGGAACCCCTGAAACCCCCGGAGGATCACCACCGGTTACGGTAGTGGCGGGCCTGGGCCATCACTTCCCTCCAGGCCCATCCTCCAAATCAGCCTCTCCGGAGGCGGTAACGGTAAAGCCATGAAACATTTTTATTTACATACCACAAGTTCGTAGTTGCCCTGCCAGTTCTCGGGCTTGTCCGTAGCAGTTTCTACACCTAACTTGTAAACAGTCCCCACGGGGACAACAGTTGCCGGCAACGACCGGTTCTAATCAAGGTTTGAAAATCAGGTAACATCTCGGTTAATTCTTTTCTTATCATTCTTTAAACTTTCAAAACGGTACTTTCAACACACACAGAGTCGGTGGTCCCAACGGGGACAACTTGCAACGGGACTCCGCTGCCATTACTCGGACTCTTCGGTGTCGGTCGGGGGAGGGGGCACGGTAGACACTCGGGCCTCTTGGCTGCCCCTCAGCTTTGCATCCAATGCGAACCACCCCCTCTCCCCACAGTGCCGGGTGTACTGTACTAGGTCTCCCGGCATTAGGTTGCGGCCCGGGTGTTCCTCCGGTAGGTGGGCGTTGACATCCCGCTGGGCTACAAAGACTTCGGCCTCCAGGCCCGGCTCGTAGATAAAGCTATAGCCCCGGCGGACATCAAACTGCCTCACCTGCCCTTCGTAGAGTGGGCCCCGGACACGGAAGGTTGCTTGACGGTGGCTTTCTTTTTCCCGGATCGTGCGGGCCACCAACTCCGCCTTCTTTCTCTCCCTTTCAGCGATCTCTGGGCCCAGCGGCGCTGGCTCCCTGTCCCAATACGGGCTGCTGCGAGCTCCGGCGCACGGGTCGGGCCCCGCGAGACCTTCTGAACACTGCCCACCACTGGCAATCTGGGTGGAAGGTCCCGCGGTGACTTGGCCTGGGGTGCTGCACTGCAGCGGCAACCCGGCGCAACCTCAGACGAGGTGTGGGGAATGTGCGCAGGGGTCCTCTTCCGCCGGGCCTCCTGCACGGAGCGGCCTGTCGGCTCCGGCTCGGGGGAAGTCTCCGCAGATACCTCCGGTTCAGGCTTCGGCACCTTCCACGGTAGCTGTTCTTGTCGATCACGGGCTCCGGCTGCAGGTCGATCCGCCTGGGCGGACGTGCGGGGTAGCGGGCCTAGTGGCGGGGGCGCGGTGGCCAATACGGGTAGCGAGGGAGGTAGCTGGGTAAGCGGGTATGGACCGGGTCCCTCGGCCATGATGACCAACCCACTAGGGGTACAGGGGCGTGGGTCACTCACCCTCCCTTCCGAAACTCCCTCTTCCTCGCGTCTCCGCACAGTCGCCACAACCTCCGCCATGTCGGCCTCCCACTCCTCCAGGAGGAGCTGCATTTTGACCTGCAGCCGTTGTTGGAGCTGAGCGGTCCGGACCTTCACCCACGCCACGATTCCAGGTGTGGGGGCTACGGTGCTGCGGGACGGCATAAACATGGCTCTGGCGGCCTCTTCCAGGAACCAGCAAAAAGATGGCCGCAGGGTCCTGGCGTCCCTGCTTTTATAGCTGCGGGCTACATGCGGCCAGACGCCATCAGTCCCCCTTAGTCTCTTTCTGGCTCCTCCTCTACAGGGGCGGGGTTTTGGCTTTCGCGCCTCCACTGCTCGAGGAGACGCTCGAGCGGGGATTTTTTGTGCCCAAGATGGCGGCTTCTCAAATTTTTCGTCCAGACACCTCCGGCGGTTACAAGGCGCACCTCTACCAGACGGCAGAGCGGTAAGATCCTGTTCGTGACGCCAAGTTGTCGCGGGCGGAGGAGGAAACGCTGCACTCTCCCACTGCTCGGGTCCGGCTGCTGCTGCTACTGCTGCTCGGTGGTGGCTCGAGCGGTGGACCGGATCCCGGGGACTCGAGCGGCGTTCCTCGCCCGTGAGTGAAAAGGGGATTTGATTGTGGGGATTTGGTATTGTCCGTGACGCCACCCATGGTTGTGTTGAGGTTGGTGACACCACCGCTGCTCTGGACGGGGATCCTGGGAGCGATCACAGGGAGCAGCCTGGATGTTAGTTCTCCCCTCCGTGGGTAGAGGGTTGGTTGTCTCGGGGCCCGGTGAGAGGGTAGGAATGGATTACAGGCGGGCTACGGGGCCTGGTGAGGTGCAGGGTTGCAGGGGCAGCGCTGTGCCGCACGGCACGGTGGTACTCACTCAGCCAATGATGAACACAGAGTCTCCGGTAAAACAAACGGCTGGATGGACGGGTCCCACAGACGGCTGCGGTGTTTCTCCTCCTGGCAGGTTGATGGTGACTGCCTTTCCCTGCACCTGTGTAGTATGTACGGTTCCAATGGGTTCCCACCGGTAACCCGCTCCCCAGCTTGGATATGTGCTGAAGGAGCCCCTTTTGCCCACAGGCTCTGGCCCTGGGAACTTTAGCCTTGGCGGTGACTGTGTTTCCCTCTCTCGGTTGGACGGTTGCCTTCTGTCGGGACTTGGCTGCTGGGAAACCCAGGAGGTTCCCTTCGCTAACGGATTTGACAAATTGCACGGCGACTCCTAGCCTTGTCGGGGTCCGTAAGCCCCTGCCGGATGGTGCTGGCTTCTCTTTGCGTACCGGTCCAGTACCGCCGGGCCACCGCCCGTCCACGGTCCTTACGGCTAGCTCCAAAAGGCCTCTCCTGCAGACGGTCACCACCATCTGCCAACCTTGCTGTTCCGTCCGGGCCACACACCCGGACCAACTTCAGACTCCTCAACAGTAGAGATGAGCGAACCGGTCCCGGTTCGGCTCGAGGCGGTTCGCCGAACGGGGGGTCTGGCTCGAGTTCGGCTCGTCGAACGTTCGACGAACCGAACTCGAGCCCATAGGAAACAATGGCAGGCAATCACAAACACAGTAAAACACCTAGAAAACACCCTCAAAGGTGTCCAAAAGGTGACAAACAACTCACAACACAACACAAACACATGGGAAAGTGACAAGGACATGTACTCATGCGAAAACAAAACAGCTGGACAAGGAAAAAGAGGAGGACACACAGATATAGGCATGGCACGCCCTTCTAAAGTCATGTAAAACACCGCAAGGTGACTCCAAGCGGAGTCTCCCTTTTTTCCAAAAATTGGGCCCCACACACCCACCCCTTCAGTGGCAGCAGTTGTGCCCCAGTTGTACACTTCACAGCTAGATTTGCATCAAGCACATTCAAAAATACGCCATTCTTATCCGTCCCCAGGATGACACCGGGGTAGGTAGCAAAGTCTTTCCTGATCCCAGCTCTGTTCATCTTGGCTTCTTTTAAAAACACAGCAAGCAAGGGTTACTCCAAGCGGAGTCTCCCTTTTTTCCAAAAATTGGGCCCCACACACACCCACCCCTTCAGTGGCAGCAGTTGTGCCCCAGTTGTACACTTCACAGCTAGATTTGCATCAAGCACATTCAAAAATACGCCATTCTTATCCGTCCCCAGGATGACACCGGGGTAGGTAGCAAAGTCTTTCCTGATCCCAGCTCTGTTCATCTTGGCTTCTTTTAAAAACACAGCAAGCAAGGGTTACTCCAAGCGGAGTCTCCCTTTTTTCCAAAAATTGGGCCCCACACACACCCACCCCTTCAGTGGCAGCAGTTGTGCCCCAGTTGTACACTTCACAGCTAGATTTGCATCAAGCACATTCAAAAATACGCTATTCTTAGCCGTCCCCAGGATGACACCGGGGTAGGTAGCAAAGTCTTTGCTGACCCATGACTTGTTCATCTTGGCTTCTTTTAAAAACAATGTAAGCAAGGGTTACTCCAAGCGGAGTCTCCCTTTTTTCCAAAAATTGGGCCACACAGACACCCACCCCATCAGTGGCAGCACTTGGGCCCTAGTTGCAAACAGGATGTTTTGATTTGCATCAAGCACATTCAAAAATACGCTATTCTTAGCCGTCCCCAGGATGACACCGGGGTAGGTAGCAAAGTCTTTCCTGATCCCAGCTCTGTTCATCTTGGCTTCTTTTAAAAACACAGCAAGCAAGGGTTACTCCAAGCGGAGTCTCCCTTTTTTCCAAAAATTGGGCCACACAGACACCCACCCCATCAGTGGCAGCACTTGGGCCCTAGTTGCAAACAGGATGTTTTGATTTGCATCAAGCACATTCAAAAATACGCTATTCTTAGCCGTCCACAGGATGACACCGGGGTAGGTAGCAAAGTCTTTCCTGATCCCAGCTCTGTTCATCTTGGCTTCTTTTAAAAACACAGCAAGCAAGGGTTACTCCAAGCGGAGTCTCCCTTTTTTCCAAAAATTGGGCCACACAGACACCCACCCCATCAGTGGCAGCACTTGGGCCCTAGTTGCAAACAGGATGTTTTGATTTGCATCAAGCACATTCAAAAATACGCTATTCTTAGCCGTCCACAGGATGACACCGGGGTAGGTAGCAAAGTCTTTCCTGATCCCAGCTCTGTTCATCTTGGCTTCTTTTAAAAACACAGCAAGCAAGGGTTACTCCAAGCGGAGTCTCCCTTTTTTCCAAAAATTGGGCCACACAGACACCCACCCCATCAGTGGCAGCACTTGGGCCCTAGTTGCAAACAGGATGTTTTGATTTGCATCAAGCACATTCAAAAATACGCTATTCTTAGCCGTCCCCAGGATGACACTGGGGTAGGTAGCAAAGTCTTTGCTGACCCATGACTTGTTCATCTTGGCTTCTTTTAAAAACAATGTAAGCAAGGGTTACTCCAAGCGGAGTCTCCCCTTTTTTCCAAAAATTGGGCCCCACACACACCCACCCATTCAGTGGCAGCAGTTGTGCCCCAGTTGTACACTTCACAGCTAGATTTGCATCAAGCACATTCAAAAATACGCCATTCTTATCCGTCCCCAGGATGACACCGGGGTAGGTAGCAAAGTCTTTCCTGATCCCAGCTCTGTTCATCTTGGCTTCTTTTAAAAACACAGCAAGCAAGGGTTACTCCAAGCGGAGTCTCCCTTTTTTCCAAAAATTGGGCCACACAGACAACCACCACATCAGTGGCAGCACTTGGGCCCTAGTTGCAAACAGGATGTTTTGATTTGCATCAAGCACATTCAAAAATACGCTATTCTTAGCCGTCCCCAGGATGACACCGGGGTAGGTAGCAAAGTCTTTCCTGATCCCAGCTCTGTTCATCTTGGCTTCTTTTAAAAACACAGCAAGCAAGGGTTACTCCAAGCGGAGTCTCCCTTTTTTCCAAAAATTGGGCCCCACACACACCCACCCCTTCAGTGGCAGCAGTTGTGCCCCAGTTGTACACTTCACAGCTAGATTTGCATCAAGCACATTCAAAAATACGCTATTCTTAACCGTCCCCAGGATGACACCGGGGTAGGTAGCAAAGTCTTTCCTGATCCCAGCTCTGTTCATCTTGGCTTCTTTTAAAAACACAGCAAGCAAGGGTTACTCCAAGCGGAGTCTCCCTTTTTTCCAAAAATTGGGCCACACAGACACCCACCACATCAGTGGCAGCACTTGGGCCCTAGTTGCAAACAGGATGTTTTGATTTGCATCAAGCACATTCAAAAATACGCTATTCTTAGCCGTCCACAGGATGACACCGGGGTAGGTAGCAAAGTCTTTGCTGACCCATGACTTGTTCATCTTGGCTTCTTTTAAAAACAATGTAAGCAAGGGTTACTCCAAGCGGAGTCTCCCTTTTTTCCAAAAATTGGGCCACACAGACACCCACCCCATCAGTGGCAGCACTTGGGCCCTAGTTGCAAACAGGATGTTTTGATTTGCATCAAGCACATTCAAAAATACGCTATTCTTAGCCGTCCCCAGGATGACACCGGGGTAGGTAGCAAAGTCTTTCCTGATCCCAGCTCTGTTCATCTTGGCTTCTTTTAAAAACACAGCAAGCAAGGGTTACTCCAAGCGGAGTCTCCCTTTTTTCCAAAAATTGGGCCACACAGACACCCACCCCATCAGTGGCAGCACTTGGGCCCTAGTTGCAAACAGGATGTTTTGATTTGCATCAAGCACATTCAAAAATACGCTATTCTTAGCCGTCCACAGGATGACACCGGGGTAGGTAGCAAAGTCTTTCCTGATCCCAGCTCTGTTCATCTTGGCTTCTTTTAAAAACACAGCAAGCAAGGGTTACTCCAAGCGGAGTCTCCCTTTTTTCCAAAAATTGGGCCACACAGACACCCACCCCATCAGTGGCAGCACTTGGGCCCTAGTTGCAAACAGGATGTTTTGATTTGCATCAAGCACATTCAAAAATACGCTATTCTTAGCCGTCCACAGGATGACACCGGGGTAGGTAGCAAAGTCTTTCCTGATCCCAGCTCTGTTCATCTTGGCTTCTTTTAAAAACACAGCAAGCAAGGGTTACTCCAAGCGGAGTCTCCCTTTTTTCCAAAAATTGGGCCACACAGACACCCACCCCATCAGTGGCAGCACTTGGGCCCTAGTTGCAAACAGGATGTTTTGATTTGCATCAAGCACATTCAAAAATACGCTATTCTTAGCCGTCCCCAGGATGACACTGGGGTAGGTAGCAAAGTCTTTGCTGACCCATGACTTGTTCATCTTGGCTTCTTTTAAAAACAATGTAAGCAAGGGTTACTCCAAGCGGAGTCTCCCCTTTTTTCCAAAAATTGGGCCCCACACACACCCACCCATTCAGTGGCAGCAGTTGTGCCCCAGTTGTACACTTCACAGCTAGATTTGCATCAAGCACATTCAAAAATACGCCATTCTTATCCGTCCCCAGGATGACACCGGGGTAGGTAGCAAAGTCTTTCCTGATCCCAGCTCTGTTCATCTTGGCTTCTTTTAAAAACACAGCAAGCAAGGGTTACTCCAAGCGGAGTCTCCCTTTTTTCCAAAAATTGGGCCACACAGACAACCACCACATCAGTGGCAGCACTTGGGCCCTAGTTGCAAACAGGATGTTTTGATTTGCATCAAGCACATTCAAAAATACGCTATTCTTAGCCGTCCCCAGGATGACACCGGGGTAGGTAGCAAAGTCTTTCCTGATCCCAGCTCTGTTCATCTTGGCTTCTTTTAAAAACACAGCAAGCAAGGGTTACTCCAAGCGGAGTCTCCCTTTTTTCCAAAAATTGGGCCCCACACACACCCACCCCTTCAGTGGCAGCAGTTGTGCCCCAGTTGTACACTTCACAGCTAGATTTGCATCAAGCACATTCAAAAATACGCTATTCTTAACCGTCCCCAGGATGACACCGGGGTAGGTAGCAAAGTCTTTCCTGATCCCAGCTCTGTTCATCTTGGCTTCTTTTAAAAACACAGCAAGCAAGGGTTACTCCAAGCGGAGTCTCCCTTTTTTCCAAAAATTGGGCCACACAGACACCCACCACATCAGTGGCAGCACTTGGGCCCTAGTTGCAAACAGGATGTTTTGATTTGCATCAAGCACATTCAAAAATACGCTATTCTTAGCCGTCCACAGGATGACACCGGGGTAGGTAGCAAAGTCTTTGCTGACCCATGACTTGTTCATCTTGGCTTCTTTTAAAAACAATGTAAGCAAGGGTTACTCCAAGCGGAGTCTCCCTTTTTTCCAAAAATTGGGCCACACAGACACCCACCCCATCAGTGGCAGCACTTGGGCCCTAGTTGCAAACAGGATGTTTTGATTTGCATCAAGCACATTCAAAAATACGCTATTCTTAGCCGTCCCCAGGATGACACCGGGGTAGGTAGCAAAGTCTTTCCTGATCCCAGCTCTGTTCATCTTGGCTTCTTTTAAAAACACAGCAAGCAAGGGTTACTCCAAGCGGAGTCTCCCTTTTTTCCAAAAATTGGGCCACACAGACACCCACCCCATCAGTGGCAGCACTTGGGCCCTAGTTGCAAACAGGATGTTTTGATTTGCATCAAGCACATTCAAAAATACGCTATTCTTAGCCGTCCACAGGATGACACCGGGGTAGGTAGCAAAGTCTTTCCTGATCCCAGCTCTGTTCATCTTGGCTTCTTTTAAAAACACAGCAAGCAAGGGTTACTCCAAGCGGAGTCTCCCTTTTTTCCAAAAATTGGGCCCCACACACACCCACCCCTTCAGTGGCAGCAGTTGTGCCCCAGTTGTACACTTCACAGCTAGATTTGCATCAAGCACATTCAAAAATACGCTATTCTTAACCGTCCCCAGGATGACACCGGGGTAGGTAGCAAAGTCTTTCCTGATCCCAGCTCTGTTCATCTTGGCTTCTTTTAAAAACACAGCAAGCAAGGGTTACTCCAAGCGGAGTCTCCCTTTTTTCCAAAAATTGGGCCACACAGACACCCACCACATCAGTGGCAGCACTTGGGCCCTAGTTGCAAACAGGATGTTTTGATTTGCATCAAGCACATTCAAAAATACGCTATTCTTAGCCGTCCCCAGGATGACACCGGGGTAGGTAGCAAAGTCTTTGCTGACCCATGACTTGTTCATCTTGGCTTCTTTTAAAAACAATGTAAGCAAGGGTTACTCCAAGCGGAGTCTCCCTTTTTTCCAAAAATTGGGCCACACAGACACCCACCCCATCAGTGGCAGCACTTGGGCCCTAGTTGCAAACAGGATGTTTTGATTTGCATCAAGCACATTCAAAAATACGCTATTCTTAGCCGTCCACAGGATGACACCGGGGTAGGTAGCAAAGTCTTTCCTGATCCCAGCTCTGTTCATCTTGGCTTCTTTTAAAAACACAGCAAGCAAGGGTTACTCCAAGCGGAGTCTCCCTTTTTTCCAAAAATTGGGCCACACAGACACCCACCCCATCAGTGGCAGCACTTGGGCCCTAGTTGCAAACAGGATGTTTTGATTTGCATCAAGCACATTCCAAATCCACAAGCATTTACTCTCCCCAGGATGACACAGGGGTAGTAAATTCCTTCTGGATCCATGACTTGTTCATTTTGATGAACGTCAGTCTGTCCACATTGTCACTGGACAGACGCGTGCGCTTATCTGTCAGCACACACCCAGCAGCACTGAATACACGTTCAGAGACAACGCTGGCAGCTGGACACGACAAAATCTCCAAGGCGTAAGTTGCGAGCTCTGGCCATTTTTGTAGGTTTGAAGCCCAAAAGGAGCAAGGCTCCAGTTGCACAGTCATGGCATCGATGTTCATTTGGAGATACTCCTGTATCATCCTCTCCAGCCGTTGACTATGTGTCAGACTTGTTGTCTCTGGTGGCCTTGCAAAAGAGGGTCTAAAAAAATTATGAAAAGATTCCATAAAATTGCTGTTACCGGCACCAGAAAAGGTCCTACTGGTACGGGTAGACTGTTGAAGATGACGAGACCGTCCCATGTTTGTCAAGTTACAACTGGGAGATTCACTCCCTGCACCTGCACGGTTGTTTGGTGGAAAAGCCGAGCTAAGATCTAGTAACAGCTTCTGCTGATACTCCTGCATACGTGCGTCCCTTTCTATGGCTGGAATTATGTCACAAAATTTGGACTTGTACCGGGGATCTAATAGTGTGGCAATCCAGTAGTCATCATCACTTCTAATTTTGACAATACGACTGTCATGTTGGAGGTAGTGCAACAAAAAGGCACTCATGTGTCTTGCGCAGCCATGCGGACCAAGTCCATGCTGTGTTTGTGGCATAGAGGTGCTACCCGTTCTTTCTTCCTCTGACATCTGACCCCAACCTCTTTCAACTGAAATTTGACCAAGGTCTCCCTCATCCGCTGAGTCTTCCATGTCCATGGACAGTTCGTCCTCCATTTCTTCATGTTCTCCTGCACCTTGCTCAACATTTCGCCTGCTACTATGCGCCCTTGTCGATCCCTGTCCCCCATGGTCCCATGCCTGCTGCGTTGGTGATGATGAACGTCTGGACCTTCGTGATGTTGTTGTCCCTTGCGCATATGAATCCTCCTGTAGTTCCTCCCCTTCATGTTGTCCCACCCCCTGACTCCGAATAGTGTTTAGCGTGTGCTCCAGCATGTAAATGACTGGAATCGTCATGCTGATAATGGCGTTGTCAGAGCTAAACATATTCGTCGCCATGTCGAAACTGTGCAGAAGGGTGCATAGGTCCTTGATCTGAGACCACTCCATCAGGGTGATCTGCCCCACCTCTGCATCTCGTTGGCCCAGGCTATACGTCATGACGTATTGCACCAGGGCTCTGCGGTGCTGCCACAGTCGCTGTAACATGTGTAGAGTTGAATTCCAGCGTGTCGCCACATCGCATTTCAGGCGATGAACCGGCAGGCCGAAAGACTTCTGGAGCGATGCAAGTCGCTCTGCTGCGGCGCTTGAACGGCGGAAGTGAGCTGACAGTTTTCGTGCCCTGTTCAGAAGGCCATCTAGGCCGGGATAGTGTGTTAAAAATTGCTGCACGACAAGGTTCAACACGTGAGCCATACAAGGTACGTGTGTCACCTTGCCCAGGCGAAGTGCCGCACCCAGGTTTGCAGCATTGTCGCACACGGCCTTACCAGGCTGCAGTTTGAGTGGAGACAACCATTTATTAAACTCGGACCGCAAAGCTGACCACAACTCCTCAGCTGTGTGACTCTTATTACCAAGACATGTCAAGCTAAAGACCGCCTGATGCCGTTGCGCTCTGCTGCCAGCATAGTAATGAGGGGTGCGTGATTCCTTCTGCGCAGTGAGAACGCTGGTGGCCTGACCAGGCAGGCTTGGGGCGGAGGTGGAGGACCCAGATGAGGTGGAGGATGCAGAAGCAGTGGCGGAACTTGGACAGACAGAGGATTGACACACAAGTCGTGGGGACGGCAAGACTTGTGCAGCAGACCCTTCACCATCTATCACCATAGTTACCCAGTGCCCAGTCAGCGACATGTAACGTCCCTGTCCATGCTTACTGGTCCAAGTATCGGTGGTGAAATGCACCCGTTCACACACAGAGTTTCTCAAGGAAGCGGTGATGTTGTGTGCGACATGCTGGTGTAGCGCGGGCACACCTTTCTTAGAGAAGTAGTGGCGACTAGGCATCTGGTACTGGGGCACAGCGACAGACATAAGGTCTCTAAAATCCTGTGTGTCCACTAGGCGGAAAGGCAGCATTTCGGTAGCCAACAGCTTACAGAGGGATAGAGTCAACCTCTTAGCTTTGTCATGGGTCGGAGGAAGTGGCCTTTTATTTGACCACATCTGAGGGACAGAGATCTGGCTGCTGTGTGTAGACGGTGTTGAGTAGGGTGTCCCTTGAAAAATGCAGGTTTGTGAGGAAAGTGCAGGCGGAGACATGATGTTGCCTTCATCCAACGTTGGTGCTATCGATGTCTGAGAGAGCTGTACACACTCACTTGTTTCCCCTTCCAAACCAACTGACGACCTTACAAGCAAACTGCCTGTTGCGGTTACAGTGGTGGAAGTTTTGCGTGGAAAAACAGGTGTGGCAGCTGTCCCCACAGTCCTAGAAGATGAAGAGCGCGCAGATGCAGTGGAAGGGGCGGGCGGTGGATGGTTCGCTCCGCTAGGCCGCATTGCAGCACGGTGAGCTTCCCACCGGGACTTATGATATTTATTCATGTGACGATTCATGGAAGAAGTTGTCAAACTGCTGAGCTTTTGACCTCTACTAAGAGAATCATGACAAATGTTACATATCACATGAGTTGGGCGATCTTTTTCGATGTGAAAAAAGGACCAGGCTAGGCAAGGCTTAGAGGCCATGCGACCTGTTGATCCACCCCGAATAATGCTCATAGGCAGAGTGGTGGCTGAGGATGCAGTTGTAGACGTGCTACCAGTGCTCCGACTCTGTCCAGGAAGGCGCAAGGTAACTTCGTCGTCGGTTGCATCCTCCTCCACCGCCTCTGTTGACCTCCTCGAGTGCCTGACTGGGGGTTGACAGTAGGTGGGATCTAGAACGTCATCATCAATTGTTGTGTTTGCACTCCCCTCCCCCTCAGACCGAGCCTCTTCTTGCCCTGACGGAATATTTAAGTTGTCATCCCAATCGGGTATCTGCGTCTCATCTTCATCAGTATGTTCCTCATTGTCTATAACCACAGGTGTTACAGTTTGTGACAAAGGGTCAACATTATGCTCAGAAACTTGGTCCTCACGGCCTGAATCTGAGTCACAAAGGTTCTGGGCATCACTGCAGACCATTTCCTGTTCTGTACTCACTGTAGCTTGGGAGCAGACCTCTGATTCCCAGGCTATAGTGTGACTGAACAGCTCTGCAGACTCAGCCATCTCAGTTCCACCATACTGTGCAGGGCTGATGGAGACTTCAGAGCTGGGAGAAAGCAAGTTTGATTGGGATGACAACTCAGAGGACTGGTGTTTTTTGGATGCGGTACTTGAAGTGGCAGAGAGGGCACTTGTTGGACCACTTGAGATCCATTCAAGCATTTTCCTTTTTTGCCCATCATCTACCTTTGTTCCTGTTGTTCGTGTCCGTAACAAAGGGAGCACATCGGATTGTCCACGGTAAGTAGTAGACATCTTACTTTTGCTGGTAGATGGTCTATCTTCAGCAGATGATAATGGAGCTTTGCCACCTTCCCCACGGACAAAACCTTTTTTGCCTTTTCCACCACGCCTCTTCCCCTTTCCACCAGCATCTGTCATTTTGCCACTCATGTTGATTGCGACAAGATTGTGGACTGAAAATGTGGTAGTAAAAATTGAGAGGTGGTGAAGATTGCAGTGGTGGTCTAGCTTTATTAACAGCAGAATAATAAAGAATAAATATCCCTGACAATGCAACTTAGTTATAATTAGTTGGAGTGTGCAACGCAGGCAGACGTGCTGCAAATGTCTTTGCACTAGTGGGACTATAGCAAAGTCCAATAGCCACGTATAGGATGCCACTAGGTACACTGAGTGTTTGCTAGTATAATGGCTTGGTTAGAATGAGTTGTAGTGTGCAACGCAGGCAGACGCGCTCTGCAAATGTCTTTGCACTAGTGGGACTATAGCAAAGTCCAATAGCCACGTATAGGATGCCACTAGGTACACTGAGTGTTTGCTAGTATAATGGCTTGGTTAGAATGAGTTGTAGTGTGCAACGCAGGCAGACGCGCTCTGCAAATGTCTTTGCACTAGTGGGACTATAGCAAAGTCCAATAGCCACGTATAGGATGCCACTAGGTACACTGAGTGTTTGCTAGTATAATGGCTTGGTTAGAATGAGTTGTAGTGTGCAACGCAGGCAGACGCGCTCTGCAAATGTCTTTGCACTAGTGGGACTATAGCAAAGTCCAATAGCCACGTATAGGATGCCACTAGGTACACTGAGTGTTTGCTAGTATAATGGCTTGGTTAGAATGAGTTGTAGTGTGCAACGCAGGCAGACGCGCTCTGCAAATGTCTTTGCACTAGTGGGACTATAGCAAAGTCCAATAGCCACGTATAGGATGCCACTAGGTACACTGAGTGTTTGCTAGTATAATGGCTTGGTTAGAATGAGTTGTAGTGTGCAACGCAGGCAGACGCGCTCTGCAAATGTCTTTGCACTAGTGGGACTATAGCAAAGTCCAATAGCCACGTATAGGATGCCACTAGGTACACTGAGTGTTTGCTAGTATAATGGCTTGGTTAGAATGAGTTGTAGTGTGCAACGCAGGCAGACGCGCTCTGCAAATGTCTTTGCACTAGTGGGACTATAGCAAAGTCCAATAGCCACGTATAGGATGCCACTAGGTACACTGAGTGTTTGCTAGTATAATGGCTTGGTTAGAATGAGTTGTAGTGTGCAACGCAGGCAGACGCGCTCTGCAAATGTCTTTGCACTAGTGGGACTATAGCAAAGTCCAATAGCCACGTATAGGATGCCACTAGGTACACTGAGTGTTTGCTAGTATAATGGCTTGGTTAGAATGAGTTGTAGTGTGCAACGCAGGCAGACGCGCTCTGCAAATGTCTTTGCACTAGTGGGACTATAGCAAAGTCCAATAGCCACGTATAGGATGCCACTAGGTACACTGAGTGTTTGCTAGTATAATGGCTTGGTTAGAATGAGTTGTAGTGTGCAACGCAGGCAGACGCGCTCTGCAAATGTCTTTGCACTAGTGGGACTATAGCAAAGTCCAATAGCCACGTATAGGATGCCACTAGGTACACTGAGTGTTTGCTAGTATAATGGCTTGGTTAGAATGAGTTGTAGTGTGCAACGCAGGCAGACGCGCTCTGCAAATGTCTTTGCACTAGTGGGACTATAGCAAAGTCCAATAGCCACGTATAGGATGCCACTAGGTACACTGAGTGTTTGCTAGTATAATGGCTTGGTTAGAATGAGTTGTAGTGTGCAACGCAGGCAGACGCGCTCTGCAAATGTCTTTGCACTAGTGGGACTATAGCAAAGTCCAATAGCCACGTATAGGATGCCACTAGGTACACTGAGTGTTTGCTAGTATAATGGCTTGGTTAGAATGAGTTGTAGTGTGCAACGCAGGCAGACGCGCTCTGCAAATGTCTTTGCACTAGTGGGACTATAGCAAAGTCCAATAGCCACGTATAGGATGCCACTAGGTACACTGAGTGTTTGCTAGTATAATGGCTTGGTTAGAATGAGTTGTAGTGTGCAACGCAGGCAGACGCGCTCTGCAAATGTCTTTGCACTAGTGGGACTATAGCAAAGTCCAATAGCCACGTATAGGATGCCACTAGGTACACTGAGTGTTTGCTAGTATAATGGCTTGGTTAGAATGAGTTGTAGTGTGCAACGCAGGCAGACGCGCTCTGCAAATGTCTTTGCACTAGTGGGACTATAGCAAAGTCCAATAGCCACGTATAGGATGCCACTAGGTACACTGAGTGTTTGCTAGTATAATGGCTTGGTTAGAATGAGTTGTAGTGTGCAACGCAGGCAGACGCGCTCTGCAAATGTCTTTGCACTAGTGGGACTATAGCAAAGTCCAATAGCCACGTATAGGATGCCACTAGGTACACTGAGTGTTTGCTAGTATAATGGCTTGGTTAGAATGAGTTGTAGTGTGCAACGCAGGCAGACGCGCTCTGCAAATGTCTTTGCACTAGTGGGACTATAGCAAAGTCCAATAGCCACGTATAGGATGCCACTAGGTACACTGAGTGTTTGCTAGTATAATGGCTTGGTTAGAATGAGTTGTAGTGTGCAACGCAGGCAGACGCGCTCTGCAAATGTCTTTGCACTAGTGGGACTATAGCAAAGTCCAATAGCCACGTATAGGATGCCACTAGGTACACTGAGTGTTTGCTAGTATAATGGCTTGGTTAGAATGAGTTGTAGTGTGCAACGCAGGCAGACGCGCTCTGCAAATGTCTTTGCACTAGTGGGACTATAGCAAAGTCCAATAGCCACGTATAGGATGCCACTAGGTACACTGAGTGTTTGCTAGTATAATGGCTTGGTTAGAATGAGTTGTAGTGTGCAACGCAGGCAGACGCGCTCTGCAAATGTCTTTGCACTAGTGGGACTATAGCAAAGTCCAATAGCCACGTATAGGATGCCACTAGGTACACTGAGTGTTTGCTAGTATAATGGCTTGGTTAGAATGAGTTGTAGTGTGCAACGCAGGCAGACGCGCTCTGCAAATGTCTTTGCACTAGTGGGACTATAGCAAAGTCCAATAGCCACGTATAGGATGCCACTAGGTACACTGAGTGTTTGCTAGTATAATGGCTTGGTTAGAATGAGTTGTAGTGTGCAACGCAGGCAGACGCGCTCTGCAAATGTCTTTGCACTAGTGGGACTATAGCAAAGTCCAATAGCCACGTATAGGATGCCACTAGGTACACTGAGTGTTTGCTAGTATAATGGCTTAGTTATCAGTTGGAGTGTGCAGAGGACAAGAGGGTACAGTGGCAGGATTGTGGTGCTCTGGGTAGAGGAATGGAAGCCTGCCTTTCTATTCCCTCCTAATGGTGAAATGCAGGTAGGAAATCCCTGACCTGGGCTACACAGACGCTGTTGCTGTTTGCAGGACCTGTCACCTATGGCTCTCTGACCCTGCCGGTTGGAGCCCTTAAAAGGACTGCTATAAAGTGCTCTCCCTAAGCTGTCTAACGCTGTGTATGCAGCGCATACAGCTGTATCGGCTATAGGACTCAGGAAGACGGAGCTGCGACAGTGATGTCTGACACCAAAGACGCAGAAGGCAGATAATGGCGTCCGTGAAGAAAATGTCCGGTTTTATAATGCAGGGACATGTGACATGCAGATCCTATCACACATGCCGTTGCTTCTCTGGCTCAAAGTCCACTTAGCTGTGTGTGTGTCTGGGATTGGCTGACATGCTGGCCCGCCCCACAAGACGCGCGCGCTTAGGGAAGGAAGACAAGAAAAAAAAAAAAAAAAAATGGCGATCGCCATTATAGAAACAGCAGTGATCTGAAGGCGCTGTTCACGCACACTATACACTGAAATGTGATAATAGTTTGATTCACAGAGTGACTTACACTATTACAGCAGAAACCAAGCTATGATTTAGCTGTTTTTTGGCTGCTAGAACCGTTCTCGAACGTTTCTAGAACTACCGAGCTTTTGCAAAAAGCTCGAGTTCTAGTTCGATCTAGAACATGCCCCAAAATCACTCGAGCCGCGAACTGGAGAACCACGAACCACGAACCGCGCTCAACTCTACTCAACAGCCACTTCACTTCTCAAAACTCCAAACTAATCTGAACTCTTTTCCCGCCTCCAGGACTGTGTACTCCTCGGTGGGCGGGATCAACCGCCTGGCCCACCCCCTGGTGTGAACATCAGCCCCTGGAGGGAGGCAACAAGGGTTTTTGTTTGACTTAGGTGTGCCTGACCGGGGTGTGGGGTGTGTTGGTGTAGTGCTTGTGACGTCCTGGCTTGTCAAGGGCACCACATATCTATGTATCCCTTTATCTATCTATCATCTATCTATCTATCCCTTTATCTATCATCTATCTATCCCTCTATCTATCTATCCCTCTATCTATATATCATCTATCTATCTATCCCTCTATCTATCTATCTATCCCTCTATCTATCTATCTATCCCTCTATCTATCTATCTATCTATCTTCTATCTATCTATCTATCTATCCCTCTATCTATCTATCTATCTATCTATCATCTATCTATCTATCTATCTATCTATCCCTCTATCTATCTTTCTATCCCTCTATCTATCTATCCCTCTATCTATCTATCTATCTATCTATCCCTCTATCTATCCCTCTATCTATCTATCTATCTATCTATCTATCTATCCCTCTATCTATCTATCCCTCTATCTATCTATCTATCTATCTATCTATCCCTCTATCTATCCCTCTATCTATCTATCTATCTATCTATCTATCTATCTATCTATCTATCTATCTATCCCTCTATCTATCCATCTATCTATCTGTCTATCTATCTATCTATCTATCTATCTATTTATCCCTCTATCTATCTATCCCTCTATCTATCTATCTATCTATCTATCTATCTATCTATCCATCCCTCTATCTATCTATCTATCTCTCTATCCATCCATCCATCCATCCATCCATCCATCCATCCATCCATCCATCTATCTATCTATCTATCTATCTATCTATCTATCTATCTATCTATCTATCTATCTATCTATCTATCTATCTATCTATCCCTCTATCTACCCCTCTATCTATCTATCCCTTTTTCTATCTATCTATCTATCTATCTATCTATCTATCTATCTATCTATCTATCTATCTATCTATCTATCCCTCTATCTATCTATCTATCTATCTATCTATCTATCTATCTATCTATCTATCTATCCCTCTATCTACCCCTCTATCTATCTATCCCTCTTTCTATCTATCTATCTATCCCTCTATCTACCCCTCTATCTATCTATCCCTCTTTCTATCTATCTATCTATCCCTTTATCTATCTATCTATCTATCTACCCACCCGACTGCATTCTACCCGCTGTACAGTTTGGTGGAGGAGGGATAGCGCTATGGCTTGTTATCAGAGGTCAGTTTATGCTTTTTAGTTCCAGTTCAGGAAAACCTTAAATCTGTCAGTTACAATGTACAATTGTAGCCTCCAGTTTCGTGGGAACAGTTTGGGGAAGGCAATTTTCAGTTACCTATGTCTGTGCTCGATGCACAAGGTCCATAAAGACATGGTTGAGGGACTTTAGTTTAGCAGAACATGACTTGACAAACAGAGCCTGGACCTCAACCCCATCCAAGTACCATTGTGATTAATTACAATTTGGGATTAATAGCCTGAACTTCATCCAAGGCCCTTTTTAGTCTGGCGTGGAAAGATCTGAAGAAATTTTGTTGAAAATCTTGTTCAATAAAAAACATAGATCTTTAAATTAATGCAACTGATAAAGTAAGCCAGAAATATAACAATAGTATGTACTTTGAAAAATAGAATGTCAAGGTCATCATGCATGAAGTAATGCCGATATCTCAGCATGGTTGCTCTTCCTCCTCTCAGCAGAAATGCCAACATGCTCATGATGACGTCTGCTCCGCAGGTCCATTTCCTTCTCTACCAGCTCCCACCATGGTCCCCAGACCCCCAGCACTCCCAGCTACCTCCTTAGGGTGAGTACCTGCAAGCTCCCCATTTCTTAAAGGTTCAGTGTGCACTCTCTGCTAGTGTCC
>NC_134363.1:26093683-26128683 GCF_048569485.1 Anomaloglossus baeobatrachus | reverse complement strand
TTCAATACTCCTTGTATTTCCATTTCTTTTCATTATTAATATCCTGTTTTGCAGTTAGTATATGGGCGCATTATTGTATACATCCGTAGGGTAGTCTTACAGCCGAAAAATTGTTATAAGTTTATGTTTTTAGTTTAATCAATTCAATATCAATTTTTTATTGTGAAAAATTGGTGTCTTTAATTAATCTTCTTAATAGTGTTGAGTGAGTCGTTAACTATTCGCACTCGCTATGCCATTAGTGAGTACTCTCCGCTACTCGCATATTCGTTATGAGTAGCGGGTGCAATGGAAATCAATGGGAAATACTCGAAAGTAACTTAAAAGTTGTACTTTTCATGCGAGTTGCGAATAGTATGGTTTTCGGATTACTCGCTACTTAGTTAGTATTTCCCATTGACTTACATTGCACCTGCTACTCGTAATGAATATGCGAGTAGCAGACAGTACTCGCTAACAGCATAGCCAGTACGAATAGTCAACACTCGCTCAACACTACTACTTAAAAAAAAATACTAGAAGTTAACATCAAAATGTTTGTAGCTAAGGACTATAATGCGCCACTTTTGTCTCAAAGCTGTCCTCCAGATAAAGTTTGATTAGTTTCTCTTCCCGTGTCCAGCGATGAGTTTCCGCCAATGCTCCCATTGTCTGTTATCTGTAGAGATGAGCAAACCCAAATTTCGATTCTTGAAGCTAATACCAACTTGAAATAACAGAGATCGGGTTCAGAGTTTGGATGCTTTACCTGTGAACTTAACTTGCACGACCAATGCTATGTTCAGGTACGCTTGGTGGTCACCTCTGTACGAGCCGCTTGCAGTGTTTGTACGGCTCGTTCTGGGGGTAACAACATCATGATTAGATGTAGTCTGTAACAAAAAGAAAATATGAAAAAACCTGGCCTCCCTTCCCCAGAGGTGATCTGCTTATGGCTGACTTATGCGGGTGGAGACTCAAACTGCCAATCAGTGATTATGAACCCCCTCGGGCCAAGTTCGGGCCAGTGTAGGTTTGGTTTGTTTGCTGACAGTGAACTGAACTTCCAAAGGTTTGCTCATCTCTGCAGTGCTGGCATCAAAGTCCCTGTAACTTTCTATGGTGGGGAAATCTAGCACTCTAAGGGGATCTCAACTTTATTTCATCCCCCGATTCTCCATGCATACCTCTGTATCTGTTTACAAAATTATAAATTCTTCATATTCCTAAAGTCTACCCTATCATGTCTTCTAAGGTCATCTTACGAATTCAACAACACAAGTAACACAACTTCTTACAACGGTTCTTATGAACTCATGTACATCCTACGTAAAGTGTCAATTGCAATATACAGCATTGTTTTTGCTCTCAGGATTATCGGTAATAGATTAGTCATCTGGATTGCCGGATTCAGAATGAAGAAGATGATCAGTGCCGTGTGGTTCTTTCACCTGGCCATCGCGGACTTCCTGTGCTGTGCTTTTATTCCTCTGCTGATAGCAAAGTTCACTTCTTCTTCCACAGACTCACAAGTCTTTTTTTGCAACTTGATCTTTCTTCTGTTTGGTCTGAACATGGGCGCCAGTATTTTTTTCTTGATCGCCATGAGTATTGACCGTTGGGTATCCATCATGTGGCCATTTTGGGCAAAAGTTCATAGAACATATAAACTAGTTAGAATCACTGCAGGAATCATGTGGTTGATCTGCTTCCTTGGGAGTGGTTTTTTTTTGCTTGCATCAAACTTTTTTTCATATCACCTAACTGAATGGTGTATAATAGACGACAATAAACAACTCCATCTTTGTAAGATTCCCTTTAGTACTCGGCTGAACAAATTAGTTATAATGTGTGTGATCCCTTTTCTTATCATCGTCACCTCTTATGTCACCATTTTCTACAAGATTAGAAAAAGTAAGAGATCCCAGAGATCTCAGAGATCCTCCAGGATCATCACCGCTGTTATATTGTGTTTTTTTATCTGCTGGTTTCCATTTTTCATCTTGCCACTTACACCCATCTATGAAGAAGATAGACTTCTATTCCATAGTATAAATACTACTGTTACCATTCTGGCTTGTCTTAACAGTTGCATCAATCCAATCATTTATGTATTTATCGGACAAGATTTCCAACAAGGTTTCCTCAGATCCATTCCCTTCAAGCTTGAAAAAGCTTTAGGTGAACAGACTAATGATGTATTCGTAGAACGACAGCCCTCTAAACCTACTCAAAGTACAGATGGTTAAAATATATTTTTTTTCATCCAAACCTTAAACAAAATTCCGTATCCTAAATTGATGTATTATCATCTTACAATTCATTTAAATCAATTTTGTTATATAATCATAGAGTGAACAATACATGGTTATTTTCTTGTTTTCATGATTATTTATGTAAAAAAAAATCATTCTTAATAGTCTTACTCGCTGTAATACCTGGCGTTGCCCGGGATAGTAACTGTCTCTCGGTCTCTCTCTCTCTGTCTGTCTTTTTCCATTTTTGTCTCTCTATCTGTTTTCCTGTCTTTCTATCATTCCCTGTCTGTCCCTGTCTGTCTCTCCTTCCCTGTCTTTCCTTGTCTGTCTCTTTCCCTGTCTGTCTCTTTCCCTGTCTTTCCTTGTCTGTCTCTTTCCCTGTCTGTCTCTTTCCCTGTCTGTCTCTTTGTCTGTGTCTATCTGTGTCTCTCTGTCTTTTTGTCTTTCTGAGTCTTTGTCTGTCTGTATCTTTCCCTGTCTGTCTGTTTCTTTCACTTCCCTGTCTGATTATTTCCCTGTCTGTCTCGGTGTCTGTCTCTTTCCCTATCTCTTTCCCTGTCTGTCTCAGTGTCTGTTTCCTTCCCTGTCTGTCTTGGTGTCTGTCTCTTTCCCTGGCTATGCATTGCGACACGCCAACATTCTTCTGAAGTTCTGGCTGCATTGTGGTTCCCAGCTCCATTGACTTTAATGGACTCAGGTTTTTTGGCGATTGACTGTAAAGCGCGGGGTTAAATTTCCCCTGAAAACATAGTCTATGACGTTCCTTGAGTCAAATGGGGCATTTGTGCAAAATTTCATAATTGTACATGCGACGGTGGAAATTCCTTTAGCGGGGACACACACACACACACATAAACACACACACACACACACACACACACACACACACACACACACACATACATACACTCAGCTTAATATAATAGATTACTAGGGAAAGTGGATCAAGGAAAATTTAAATTTGCATGGTTCCACATTTTTCCTGGGAAATTAAACTGGCGGAGAAGTTATTTCACCTCATATTTAATGTCGGTTATCAAGTCTCAGGATCTCTCGAGACTTTAGACCCATTCAGTCTTTGCTGCTCTTCTCAGCCATCACTGCTACCAGGAACTCTCATGTTCAGTCAGGACTTCCACTTTTCATGATACCCAGGAGGGCTCTGTACGAGTGTGTGGAAGGTCATGACATCACCACATGCTTCATGATCCTCTGGACACGTGTACAGAACTGTTCCCAGGCCTATTGACACCCAGAACTCATAGCTCAGTGTAAGAGGCCCAGAGATTCCAGCACAAGTAATGAAGATGTGGCAATGACCAAATGTTTGATAATAAAGAATGAAAGGGACATATAAGTGAGTGTTAAGGTGATAAGGATGCTTTTATTTATATTTTTAATAGCTCTTTTTGGTTTAGAAAAATTGCAGCCAACAGTTGGCATATTCCTCAATTTGCATGTTACTTCCAATAGGTGGCACTAGAGTTCGTCTCCTTACTCCCTGAAGAGACAATTTCAATTTGCATGAAAAAAAAAAATCAGAATTTTGGTAAATTTTGATTCTTGTAAAAATTCAAGACTTCAATTTATTCTCTCATCTCTATTTATTACATTTAGATGTTATAGTCAGCACATTGGTTTCCTACATATCCAAAAACAGAATAATTGCTTTATTTATTTTTTAAGCTCCTTTGTCTTTTAGAATCTTTTTCTAACATTCTCTGAGATGCGTTTGTCAAATTTAACTGAGCATGATATGACAGTCTTATCTTGATGTATTATTATAGTCCATCTATCTATCTATCTATCTATCTATCTACCCATCAAGTATTTATATATCTTTCTATGTATCTTTCTATAATCTAAATATCTATTATCTATCGATCATCCGTCCATACTACTGTCAGTCCATTTATCTGTCTATCTACTTGTTTGTTACCATGTATCTTCTTATAGCTAAATAAATGTTTTTCTAAAGATACAGTAATATACCAAATTCATTCAGAATTCTGAAAAAAATCCTTCTCTATATTATGTCCATGTTTGCTATTATAATCTGTATTAATTTTTTGTACATTTTTGCTATGTGGATTTTTACCCTAAAAGTTATTTCTATCGATTTCTGTCTATATTAATTCAATGGTTGTAATGATGTATCAATAAAACAAACTTTAAAGTTGTTAATTGTCATCATTTTAATTAAATGTTTAAACTAGAAAAAAATGGGTAATCATGATTAGAGATGAGCGAAACTGTTTGATAAAGGTTCATCAGTTTTAAATTCGGTACGAGCCTTAACACGTTCGTAACCCTGAGCACTTTCCCCAAATGTTGGTAATCTTCTACTTGCTCTTTTTTTGCCCCGAACAACATCCACTTTTCCAGAAATGCTTTTGTAATAACACTTTCTGATTTTGTATAGGATTATGGTGCTGTCTGATGAATGGGGGTATGTGTAAAATCAGTGAAGTGGAGGGGTGGACTCGGGAAAATCTTTTTGGCGTGCGACATTGATTTTTTTCTCAACTTTAATTACAGATGTTCCTGCAGCCAATCATGGTGCAGCAAACATCCACAAGGTTCAGACATAACGGCTTCTGTGATTTGCTGCCTAAGTCACATGTCTATCTGTCTGTCTGCATATAAATTGAGGACATGTTGGTCGGTGCCATTTTGTGAAAGTGACACGTTAGGGAAGGTGCTGCCACCAGTGCTGCTAGACAGTGAGCGTAGCTAGGGGTTTAATGTTAGGTAGTTGAGATAGATTGGAGAGGAATAGTTTAGAATAGGGATGTACAGTGTAAGGAAAGATGTATGTGTGCCAGAAATTGGCACATAACATGATGGAAATAGGGATTGGTACTATAGTGCCTGCTAAAGAGTTGCCCGTGAAGCATCTAATTAGGTATTTCTACATATTACTGCCTGATAAAAATTGTGCAAACACATTTATATGTATTGCTAGTTAGCAGTGCCTGGCCTAAAAAGTTGCTAGGGAAATATCTAAAAAGTGGTTCTTGGCAATTTTAATTGCCTGTTCAAAATTATGCAAACACAGTTATAGGTATTGCTAGTTAGCATTTCCTAGCCTAAAAGGTTGCTAGGGAAGTATCTAAAAAGTGGTTCTGAGCCATTTTACTTGCCTGCTTAAAAGTACATAAACACATATATATGGTATTGCTAGTTAGCAGTGCCTGGCCTAAAACTTTGCTAGAGAAGCATTTAAAAAGTGGTTCTTAAAATTGTCTGCTCAAAATTAACCAAACGGATTTAGAGGTCTTGTTAGTTAGCAGTGCCTGGCCTAAATATTTCCTAGGGAAGTGTCTAACAAAGTGTTCTTGACACTTTTAATTGCCTGCACAAGATTATGCAAACACATTTAGGCCCCCTTCACACGTCCGTGATACACGTGCGTGTTTGGTCCGTTTCCGTATATACCGGAGACACGGCCAAACGTGCACCAATGTTAATCTATGATTGTGGTCACACGTCCGTTATTTCATTATGTCCGTGTGTGCGTGTCCGTGATCCGTATGTGTTTGCGTTTGGCACGGATGCATGTCCGTTATCTGCACGGAGCACGCACACGTGGACACAATGAAAGTCTATGGGTATGTGCACACACGTTAGTAAACACGTATGCATATACCTATAGTCCGTGTCCGTTTGGTGTTTTTATTTCTAGTGATGTCGGCTATTCTTTCTATTTCTGTGTATGTCGGTCAATCTCCCTGAGTCCGTCGGTCAGTCTCTCTGTCTCTCTGTCGGTCTCTCTGTCTGTCTGTCCCTCTCTCACAGTCTGTCGGTCAGTTTCCCCCCCTCTCTCATACTTACCATTCCCCGATCTCCGGCGCAGCTCTGCATGGCATTCACACTGCTGCGGCGGCTTTTACTATTTTGAAAAAGCCGGCCGCCCATTAAACAATCTCGTATTCCCTGCTTTCCCCGCCCACCGGCGCCTATGATTGGTTACAGTGAGACACGCCCCCACGCTGAGTGACAGGTGTCACACTGCACCCAATCACAGCAGCCGGTTGGCGTGTCTATACTGTGCAGTAAAATAAATAAATAAATAATTAAAAAAAAACGGCGTGCGGTTCCCCCCAATTTTAATGCCAGCCAGATAAAGCCATACGGCTGAAGGCTGGTATTCTCAGGATGGGGAGCTCCACGTTATGGGGAGCCCCCCACCCTAACAATATCAGTCAGCAGCCGCCCAGAATTGCCGCATACATTATATGCGACAGTTCTGGGGCTGTACCCGGCTCTTCCCGATTTACCCTGGTGCGTTGGCAAATCGGGGTAATAAGGAGTTATTGGCAGCCCATAGCTGCCAATAAGTCCTAGATTAATCATGTCAGGCGTCTATGAGACACCCTCCATGATTACTCTGTAAGTTACAGTAAAAAAACACACACACCCGAAAAAATCCTTTATTTGAAATAAAAAACACACACAAATTCCCTCATTACCAATTTATTAACCCCGACAAACCCTCCATGTCCGGCGTACTCCACGGACCTCCAGCGTCGCGTCCAGCTCTGCTGCATGGAGGTGACAGGAGCAGCAGAAGACACCGCCGCTCCGGTCACCTCCACGCAGCTAATGAGATGAGTAGCGCGATCAGCTGCTGTCACTGAGGTTACCCGCGGCCACCGCTGGATCCAGCGGTGGCCGCGAGTTACCTGACTGACAGCAGCTGATCGCGCTACTCACCTCATTTACTGTGTGGAGGTGACCGGAGCGGCGGTGTCTTCTGCTGCTCCTGTCACCTCCATGCAGCAGAGCTGGACGCGACGCTGGAGGTCCGTGGAGTACGCCGGACATGGAGGGTTTGTCGGGGTTAATAAATTGGTAATGAGGGAATTTGTGTGTGTTTTTTATTTCAAATAAAGGATTTTTTCGTGTGTGTGTGTTTTTTTACTGTAACTTACAGATTAATCATGGAGGGTGTCTCATAGACGCCTGACATGATTAATCTAGGACTTATTGGCAGCTATGGGCTGCCAATAACTCCTTATTACCCCGATTTGCCAACGGCACCAGGGCAAATCGGGAAGAGCCGGGTACAGCCCCAGAACTGTCGCATATAATGTATGCGGCAATTCTGGGCGGCTGCTGACTGATATTGTTAGGGTGGGGGGCTCCCCATAACATGGAGCTCCCCATCCTGAGAATACCAGCCTTCAGCCGTATGGCTTTATCTGGCTGGCATTAAAATTGGGGGGAACCGCACGCCGTTTTTTTTTAATTATTTATTTATTTATTTTACTGCACAGTATAGACACGCCCACCGGCTGCTGTGATTGGGTGCAGTGTGACACCTGTCACTAAGCGTGGGGGCGTGTCTCACTGTAACCAATCATAGGCGCCGGTGGGCGGGGAAAGCAGGGAATAGGAGATTGTTTAATGAGCGGCCGGCTTTTTCAAAATAGTAAAAGCCGCCGCAGCCGTGTGAATGCCGTGCAGCGCTGCGCCGGAGATCGAGGAACGGTGAGTATGAGAGAGGGGGGGAAACTTCAGTCACTCGGGGGATTAGCAGTCACCGGTGAATCCTTCACAGGTGACCGCTAATCAGTACTCGACACAGACAGAGCCGCGGTATGAGGATGAAGTCGGGTGAAGTTCACCCGAGTTCATTCTCATCGCGCAACTCTGTCTGCTGTCAGCCGACATTTATAAACGACATTGTGCATCACACACACGGACATTACACACGGACATTACACGTACACATACACGTTAATTCCACACGCACACACGGACGTTCTGCACACAAACACGGCTAGCATACGCAATTCACACAGGTGCCACACGGACCATAAAAACGGACACAAAAACGGGACACGGACCCGAAAAACGGCCCGTAACACACGTGCGTGTTTTTCACGGACGTGTGAAGGGGGCCTTAGATGTATTGCTTGTTTATCTGCTGTAAAATTTCGAGGCAACTAGCTAAAAAGTTCTTCTTGGCAATTTTAATTGTCTGCTCAAAATTCAGCAATGAAACCCATTTATAGGTATGGCTAGGTATCAATGCCTGGCCTACTATAAATTTTCTAGGTAACTAGCTAAAAAGTTGTTCTTGGCAATTTTAATTGTCTGTTTAAAATTCTGCAGTTAAACACATATATAGATATGTTTATTAGTGCCTGCTTAAAATTTGCTATTGAGCAAGCTAAAATGGTCTTCTTGGCACTTTTCCATGTCTGCTCCAAATTATTCAGTGAACCACATTTGCACGTAGTGGAACTTTTTAGTGCCTTCACAATATTGCCAACTCAGGCAGGAAATAAAAATAAAATATCTTTTGTGTCAGTTGTTTGAAAGGTGTGGGTGTAGGATTGCAAAACATCTGTTTGAAAGGGGACGGGTATATCAACCATGAGTGTTAAATTATGTCAAGGTTGTCAAACAGGGGGAATAGGCAGGGTGTTGGTGTTAGAAATGTACATGTGGGAAGTTCTGTTAGTAAAAGGTCTTGTGAGCAAACATTGGCTTATCCTATCCCAAGAGAAATAAGAACAACTGGTCAGCCTACTCCACTAGATTTCTTAGGCAGCTGCACAGCACTTCAACTTCGAAATGAGGCTGATAAACAGCAGGTGCTATAGTAGATGGCAAGCGCTGCATCAAGTGGCCTCTCTTCTTCCTGCACCTCAACATAACACACAGTTAATTTCTCAGGGGTGCCACCCCAATTACACTTGTTTGCTCCCGTGTCACAAATCACCAACCGGCAAACTGACTGGGGAACCACTCATGAGCGAATCTCAAAAGTTCTTCACAAATTCTATTCCATGGACATCACAGGACCACTCCAAAGATTCCCAGACTGAAAGAGGAGGAAAGCATCAACACCGATGGCAAAATCTATATCATTTGCATCCTGGCCCACATGAACTAGGGTCCAGCAGGATCCTTACCCTCGTCAACTGATAATCCCCGGGGGTGGAGGTGATGATGATGAAACTCAGATACCTGAGGCACATGCGTACAAGTGTCTGCAAGTGTCCCCTATGCTGATTCCCTGCTAAATGAGCATCACTGATTTGGGATAATGCAATTCTGTCTGGTAGAACGTCTAGAGCAGATACCCTTTCATCTTTCTGAAGCTCAAGTCCATACACACAGTCAAATCCATTATATTTTATAAGATAAAGAGAAAGGTTAGCTAGTGCATGATCCAAAACAGTTCCTTTCCATTGAGTTATTTGAACACAGCCCTCTTTCCAGCCATGTTGTATCCTGCAAACTACAATATTTTTTCTTGGTTGAGAAATTGCTTTACTTTGTGCCATATTGCTTTGATGTTTCTTGTGAGAGGTCCTTTTCTTCATCGTATTTACAGCAATAGCTGCATGTGCTGCATCAGCTCTTGATCACTAAGCTGCAACCTTTACCAATGGAGTCTTAAATCATCTGTGTATGAAAGGGCAGTGACGCTGCCAAACAAGGGTGAAAATGAGTCCTTCCAAGTCTGATAATGCTGTTATAGTCTACTTGAACAGATACCCTCACTTCCACCTCACACGCAGAGAGATTTATGTCTGTATAGTCAGTCTTGAAGCAAGAGGCCTATGCCTGTTTGTCCTGCATATCTTGTTTTTTAATACTTAAATGCCAAGCCCCATCCTATTCTGTTGCATGGACCATACCTTCCTGCCGTGCAACAACTTTGATGCTAATGTACTGCTGTCTGCCTGAAAGGTTTTTAAAGGTTGAGGCTCCAAGATGTGTGTCGTGTCTGTACTGGCAAGGGTATGGGAGCACCAGAAGTTTTCAACCCCCCTAGAAGGTAGCATGGAGGCAGGACAGATGAAGGTTAACTCATGGGAGCCAGGCACGCACGCTGCAAAGCAGTAACTATTACAGGTGATGTTCCGGAGGAGCAGAGCCAGGATATAGCAGCCTGTCCTCCGGAATGAGACAGAATGGAATTAATCCCTACCATGATCAGTAACCCAAGGATAGGCTATGAGCAAAAGCTCAACAGCAACTTAACCAGGCATGAATCATGACAGCAACTAGTCGCAGTCATCATTAGTGTCTAAGACACAATCTTTAGAAATAGTTTTCTAAAGATCTGTTTATGTATACTAGTAAATCCTGGAACAGTTAGGCAAAGATTCTAGATATGTACCCAGAACTGCTTGTGTCTATGGATGCACAGGGGACCTGACAGGTTCCCTTTAAAATTAACTGTCCAGAACTTAATGGGATACATTATGATGTGACAATTTACATTAATCCAGTTAGCATTATTTGATGCTATTTTTTGTTTTAAAGTTTATATCTAAAAATATGAAATAACATTCTTGAGAAAGGTTCTCTTGAGAATAGAGGAAGTATGGTTAAAAAAGGCAACTAATGTGGGTCAGTTCTAATTAAAGTAGTCAAAATTTCTAAATATAAACTTAACAGGATGTGGGATTTTTTACTAAATAATCAATACCAAATATACTTAGTGAGTTAACCTTTACTTTCCATATTTTTTTCTTTTAATACTTGTTTTTTTTATTTTTGGTTCACCTACTGGGGACTGGTACTTCAATGAGAATAAGTATGCCAGATAGAAAATCTATTAATCTACTCTTGTTACAATCTAATTTCTACTAATTTCTTAACTCACTTTTTTATTCTGCAACATATTTTTTTCTTACTTTTCTATATGAAACCAATACAAAATTGTTGAAAAATTATTGAGGAAAAAAATTACATTCCAGACAATATAATCCGTGCAACTAAAAAAACAAAACGGCAAAAAAATCTAAATATTTTTTGAAGTGTTTTGAATATCAGAATGGCCATTCTCATACCTGCCCAGTAGCCACATCACGGCAACTTTATTGTACTGGGTCCTACTCTATATTACTACCTCTTAAATGGTTTAAAAATCTCATATAATTGGGAAAAGAGAGACCCATCATTAATCGATAAAAACACCTGTGGCTAATGGGGGAGGAGGGCCTGGAAGCACTTTCAGTCAAATGGACATAATCCACACACATTATATACAGACAACAAAGAAAGACTTACATGCCAAAGATTGAACTAAAAAAAAAAGCCAAAAAATTCTAAACAATTTTTAATGTGTTTTGCATATCAGAATGGCCATTCTCATATCTGCCCAGTAGCCACGTCACGGCAACGTTATTGTTATTACTACTTTTTTAATGGTTTAAAAATCACATATATTTGGGAAAAGAGAGACCCACCATTAAAGGATAAAAACACCCGTGGCTAATGGGGGAGTAGGGCCGGGAAACACTGTCAGTCAAGTGGACATAATCCACACACATTATATACAGCCAAAAAAGAAAGATTTACATGCCAAAGCTAGCAACTAAAAAAAAAGGAAGAACAAAATATTTTTTGAGGTGTTTTGCATATCAAAATGGCCGTTTTCATACCTGCCCAGTAGCCACGTCATGGCAACCTCATTGTACTTGGTCCTACTCTACATAACTACCTCTTTAATGGTTTAAAAAGCACATATATTTGGGAATAGAGAGACCCACAATTTAAGGATAAAAACACCTGTGGCTAATGGGGGTGGAGGGTCTGGAAGCACTTTCAGTCAAATGAACATAATCCACACACATTATATGCAGACAAAAAAGAAAGACTTACATACCAAAGATTGAACTAAAAAAACAAAAAAGCCAAAAAAAATTCTAAATTTTTTTGAGGTATTTTGCATATCACAATGGCCATTTTCATACCTGCCCAGTAGCCACATCACAGCAATCTCATTCTACTTGGTCCTACTCTAAATTACTACCTCTTTCATGGTTTAAAAAGCACATATATTTGGGAAAAGAAAGACCCACATAATCCTTGTAAACTGCTAATTTTCTTCTTACATATGCTTATGCTATGCTTTGTATCTAGAATTGTGGCTTAAAATCTCATGTTTGGGGTTACGGAGATATGTTTGTTTTGATTCTGTTCAGATATCTTGTTGCAATCTTTCTTTAGATATGTGTTTAATCATTTTTATTAAACTATTTTTAACAGTAGATTAACTTCTGAATAAATTTTCTTACTGCTATCACCATGAGACTAGAGAATTTTTTGCAAGGCTTCCTTATTAGATTAATTCTTGTTCAAGCTATTCAGAGTAGAGAATTGTATAGACAAAGTGTTTGCTTCTCTTTGAACTGTCTGCCTCTATATTGTAAAGTGGTTGTGGTTGGGAAATCGCTCACTCTTTGGGGTATTCTTGGATAGGCAATAAGATGCTCTAAGTTGTCCTAATCATCTATGTGCAAACAATACAGACCTAAAGAATACTAATAGTACTTTATTGCTAGGTTTCTTGGTATCATTGCCTATTTCACTCTCACAGTACATGGGGTTGACTTGAGAATTCATGGAAGATCAATACTCCTTAAGTCAGTGACAAATGGAGAATATTTTTGTGAAAAGTAGTTAATTAGGATTAATGTTATCTAGTGTATTGAATAAACCTTGGTACTCAATTTTGCATTGAATAAACAGACCATTTTTAATGGTGATACATAAATAATTTTAACTTTGCAGTCTCACTTTCGGACCATGGGCCTTCACGGCATGGTATCAGACCACAGCATTCTGCTTTACCTTTGGTTGTTTATAAACTGTCATGATCCAGGCCTGCAGTGGAGGTGGTGGTTTTTTATTTAACTTAGCTCTGGCCTGGTCATGTCAGGGGTTAACTCCTCCCTGCCTTGCTCCACTTTCCGGGACGCTATATCCTGTCGCTGCACCACTGGTCCAGCGCCAGTGATAGTTTATGCTCTGCTGTATATATTTCTCTCTCTGGTGAGTTCCCCAATCTGTCCTGCCTCCCAGCTACCTTGTTCTGACCCGTACCCCCCTCCGTTTGTCTATCTGTTCCGGTTCGTGACTACCCGCTCCTGTCTTCTGTATACCCGTTCCTGCCTGTCTTCTCCCGGTCCCGACCTGTTTGTCTTCCTCCCTTGTTTGTACTTGGATTTCACGGCATCTGACCTGTATCTACGTTCCTCACTCCGGCCTCCGTCTCTTCGTTCGGCTATAGTTGTGACTTCTCGGCTTCTCATCCTCGACTATCACCTGACCATGATTTGACTATCCCTGTACAATTGTCTAGACCTCCTGCTGCAGACCCAGCTCACTGACTACTCAACTGCCCTCTGGTGGTTTGCCTGCTAACTGCATTTTGAAGCTACACTGCTTGTAACTTCAGCATCTTTCTTTAGTACAGTATTACACCCACACTGAATTTTAAAATAATTTATTTATAAATAAAATAATTAAAAAAATGCATGGGTTCCCCTCTTTAGGGTCCATGCCATTTTTTAAAAATGTATTTATTTTTACATTAAACCAGGCAACCAATACCCTTTAGTGCCACATGAAAGGCACAAAAGGGTACAAGTGTACAACCCTGCCTATATGCCTCATCTCTAAGCTCTCCCTCCTACACCAACTCTCCATGAACTGCGTTCTGACATGAGTTGTCGAGAATCAAACTCCCGGGTCTCATATAAGACCTGATGATGAGATAATGCCGGCCAATCACAGTAATGCCAGTAGAGACCATGGCTACATCATTACTGTGATTGTCACACAATTAGCGCATGTTTAGTGGCTGAAAAACAGCTGCAAAATATGCGTTGGAGTTACTTGAACTCAAGTTCAAGATTCCATGATACTCAAGCTCATAACGAGTGTGCCCAAGCACCCCAATGCTTGATTAAGTATCGAGTAGTGGCAAGCATGCTCGCTCACTCGCTCATCCTCATTATAGATATGACATCCTGAACCCCTCCAATCTCAAGGATAAACCGCTCCAATTCCATGATAAAACTACTTAACAAAAAAGTATTTAAAAAGTGATGATTGTATAACTCCAAAATTATGCAAAGTCCAATTTTAGTAGACACTAGTGTTGAGCGAGTAGCTAACTATTTGTACTCACTATGCTGTTAGCGAGTACTGCCCGCTACTCGTATATTCGTTGCGAGTAGCAGGCGCAATGTAAGTCAATGGGAAATACTCGCTAAGTAGTGAGTAACCTGAAAGCCGTACTTTTCATGCGAGTAGCGAATAGTACGACTTTCGGGTTACTCGCTACTTAGCGAGTATTTCCCATTGACTTACATTGCACCCGCTACTCGTAACGAATATGCGACTAGCGGAAAGTACTTGCTAACAGCATAACAAGTCCAAATAGTTACACTATATAGAGAAAAAGACATGGATCGCACATCCCAAAAATACAATAATCTAAAGCCGTTGGGCAAAAAATTAAGTAATAGAAATGAGGTTCTTTGTTACCATTCTGATCAGATTGCATTAAGCCCACTGCCACATCACAGTGAACCTCTGAGTGGGTCACTATTCTAAACCTTATGGTGCGGCACTGTGCACTAACCACCGCTGCAGCGACAAAGCACCAGCAGGGCAGGTGACCTGGTGCCTCACAGCGCCCATGCTGGAAGGCGAAGCCCCCATGACTCCAGGCCCCACCGCGCCACTGACACAACACCACTACAACAGCGGCCACCACACAGTACCAGCGCACAGTGAAAGAAGCTGTGCACTCACCTCCCACTGGCTCCCATATGTGAACTAGGAGCAAAAAAAGGCTGACCCCTCCTGCAGTCTCCTGCTGTTTAAAATCACCTGTGCCAAATGGGGGAGTGCAGAGCCAAGCAAAAAGCAGAGGGGGGTAGAATGTTGTATAACACACTATAAAGAAAAAGACATGGATCAAACATCCCAAAAATACAATGATCTAAAGCCGCTAGGTAAAAAATTAAATAATAGAACATGATGTACAACATTCTACCTCCACTATGCTTTTTGCTTGGATCTGCGCTCCCCCCATTTGGCACAGGTGATTTTAGTCAGCAGGAGACTGCAGGAGGGGTCAGCCTTTTTTGCTCCCAGTTCACATATGGGAGCCAGTGGGAGGAGAGTGCACAGCTCCTCTCACTGTGTGCTGGTGCTGTGTTGTGGCCGCTGATGTGGCAGTATCGTGTCAGTGGGGCCTGGAGCCATGGGGGCTTCGCCTTGCAGCAAGGGCGCTGTGAGGCACCAGGTCACCTGCCCTGCTGGCGCTTTGTCGCTGCAGTGGCAGTTAGTGCACAGTGCCGCACAATAAGGTTTAGAATAGGGACCCACTCAAGAGGTTCGCCGTGACGTGGTAGTGGGCTTAATACAGTCTGATCAGAATGGTAACAAAGAACATGTTTTATTTAATTTTTTGTCTAGTGGCTTTAGATCATTGTATTTTTGGGATGTGCGATCCATGTCTTTTTCTTTATAGTGTGGAGTCTGAATAGTTACCTACTCATTCAACACGTAATCACTAGGGAAAGAAAGTGCGAATGTCATCACCTAAGATAGAGAACGTTAACAAGAAGGGTTAAGGGGTACTTTGCACGTTGCGACATCGGTAACAATTTGTTACCAATGCTGCAGCGATAGTCCCCGTCCCTGTCACAGGTGCGATATCTAGTGATAGCTGCCGTAGCGAACATTATCGCTTCGGCAGCTTCACATGCACTCACCTGCCCTGCGATGTCGCTCTGGCCGGCGACCCGCCTTCTTCCTAAGGGGGTGGGTCGTGCGGCGTCACAGCGGCGTCACACGGCAGGCGGCCAATAGCAGCGGAGGGTCAGAGATGAGCAGGATGTAAACATCCCGCCCACCTCCGTCCTTCCACATTGAAGGTCGAGATGCAGGTAAGGTGATGTTCCTCGCTCCTGCGGCTTCATACACAGTGATGTGTGCTGCTGCAGGAACGACGAACAACATCGTACCTGTCGCTGCAGCGGCATTATGGAAATGTCGGAGCCTGCACCGATGATACGATAACGACGCTTTTGTGGTCGTTAATCGTATCAAAAAGTATTTGCACACTGTGATATCGACTGCGATGCCGGATGTGCGTCACTTTCGATTTGACCCCATCGACATCGCACCTGCGATATCGCAACGTGCAAAGCCCGCCTAAGTGTAATGCAGTACAATTAGTGAATATGGAAAGATGAAGAATGAATAGGTGGTGCTGTAATAGTAGCACATCCCCTTCATTTGAGAGGCTGGTGGAAATGTACGATTAACCCTAGAATGCGCAACCATAGAAATCTACCATAGAAAACAAGTAACCTAGCAGGCCTGCGAGGCCCCTGGAATGCGTTCTAGGGTTAAAAAGGATACATAGGATATTGAAGGTGATGTTGGCTTGATTCATAAAGACTAGAGATGAGCGAACCGGTCCCGGTTCGGCTCGAGGCGGTTCGCCGAACGGGGGGTCTGGCTCGAGTTCGGCTCGTCGAACGTTCGACGAACCGAACTCGAGCCCATAGGAAACAATGGCAGGCAATCACAAACACAGTAAAACACCTAGAAAACACCCTCAAAGGTGTCCAAAAGGTGACAAACAACTCACAACACAACACAAACACATGGGAAAGTGACAAGGACATGTACTCATGCGAAAACAAAACAGCTGGACAAGGAAAAAGAGGAGGACACACAGATATAGGCATGGCACGCCCTTCTAAAGTCATGTAAAACACCGCAAGGTGACTCCAAGCGGAGTCTCCCTTTTTTCCAAAAATTGGGCCCCACACACCCACCCCTTCAGTGGCAGCAGTTGTGCCCCAGTTGTACACTTCACAGCTAGATTTGCATCAAGCACATTCAAAAATACGCCATTCTTATCCGTCCCCAGGATGACACCGGGGTAGGTAGCAAAGTCTTTCCTGATCCCAGCTCTGTTCATCTTGGCTTCTTTTAAAAACACAGCAAGCAAGGGTTACTCCAAGCGGAGTCTCCCTTTTTTCCAAAAATTGGGCCCCACACACACCCACCCCTTCAGTGGCAGCAGTTGTGCCCCAGTTGTACACTTCACAGCTAGATTTGCATCAAGCACATTCAAAAATACGCTATTCTTAACCGTCCCCAGGATGACACCGGGGTAGGTAGCAAAGTCTTTCCTGATCCCAGCTCTGTTCATCTTGGCTTCTTTTAAAAACACAGCAAGCAAGGGTTACTCCAAGCGGAGTCTCCCTTTTTTCCAAAAATTGGGCCACACAGACACCCACCACATCAGTGGCAGCACTTGGGCCCTAGTTGCAAACAGGATGTTTTGATTTGCATCAAGCACATTCAAAAATACGCTATTCTTAGCCGTCCCCAGGATGACACCGGGGTAGGTAGCAAAGTCTTTGCTGACCCATGACTTGTTCATCTTGGCTTCTTTTAAAAACAATGTAAGCAAGGGTTACTCCAAGCGGAGTCTCCCTTTTTTCCAAAAATTGGGCCACACAGACACCCACCCCATCAGTGGCAGCACTTGGGCCCTAGTTGCAAACAGGATGTTTTGATTTGCATCAAGCACATTCAAAAATACGCTATTCTTAGCCGTCCCCAGGATGACACCGGGGTAGGTAGCAAAGTCTTTGCTGACCCATGACTTGTTCATCTTGGCTTCTTTTAAAAACAATGTAAGCAAGGGTTACTCCAAGCGGAGTCTCCCTTTTTTCCAAAAATTGGGCCACACAGACACCCACCCCATCAGTGGCAGCACTTGGGCCCTAGTTGCAAACAGGATGTTTTGATTTGCATCAAGCACATTCAAAAATACGCTATTCTTAGCCGTCCACAGGATGACACCGGGGTAGGTAGCAAAGTCTTTCCTGATCCCAGCTCTGTTCATCTTGGCTTCTTTTAAAAACACAGCAAGCAAGGGTTACTCCAAGCGGAGTCTCCCTTTTTTCCAAAAATTGGGCCACACAGACACCCACCCCATCAGTGGCAGCACTTGGGCCCTAGTTGCAAACAGGATGTTTTGATTTGCATCAAGCACATTCAAAAATACGCTATTCTTAGCCGTCCCCAGGATGACACTGGGGTAGGTAGCAAAGTCTTTGCTGACCCATGACTTGTTCATCTTGGCTTCTTTTAAAAACAATGTAAGCAAGGGTTACTCCAAGCGGAGTCTCCCCTTTTTTCCAAAAATTGGGCCCCACACACACCCACCCATTCAGTGGCAGCAGTTGTGCCCCAGTTGTACACTTCACAGCTAGATTTGCATCAAGCACATTCAAAAATACGCCATTCTTATCCGTCCCCAGGATGACACCGGGGTAGGTAGCAAAGTCTTTCCTGATCCCAGCTCTGTTCATCTTGGCTTCTTTTAAAAACACAGCAAGCAAGGGTTACTCCAAGCGGAGTCTCCCTTTTTTCCAAAAATTGGGCCACACAGACACCCACCACATCAGTGGCAGCACTTGGGCCCTAGTTGCAAACAGGATGTTTTGATTTGCATCAAGCACATTCAAAAATACGCTATTCTTAGCCGTCCCCAGGATGACACCGGGGTAGGTAGCAAAGTCTTTCCTGATCCCAGCTCTGTTCATCTTGGCTTCTTTTAAAAACACAGCAAGCAAGGGTTACTCCAAGCGGAGTCTCCCTTTTTTCCAAAAATTGGGCCCCACACACACCCACCCCTTCAGTGGCAGCAGTTGTGCCCCAGTTGTACACTTCACAGCTAGATTTGCATCAAGCACATTCAAAAATACGCTATTCTTAACCGTCCCCAGGATGACACCGGGGTAGGTAGCAAAGTCTTTCCTGATCCCAGCTCTGTTCATCTTGGCTTCTTTTAAAAACACAGCAAGCAAGGGTTACTCCAAGCGGAGTCTCCCTTTTTTCCAAAAATTGGGCCACACAGACACCCACCACATCAGTGGCAGCACTTGGGCCCTAGTTGCAAACAGGATGTTTTGATTTGCATCAAGCACATTCAAAAATACGCTATTCTTAGCCGTCCCCAGGATGACACCGGGGTAGGTAGCAAAGTCTTTGCTGACCCATGACTTGTTCATCTTGGCTTCTTTTAAAAACAATGTAAGCAAGGGTTACTCCAAGCGGAGTCTCCCTTTTTTCCAAAAATTGGGCCACACAGACACCCACCCCATCAGTGGCAGCACTTGGGCCCTAGTTGCAAACAGGATGTTTTGATTTGCATCAAGCACATTCAAAAATACGCTATTCTTAGCCGTCCCCAGGATGACACCGGGGTAGGTAGCAAAGTCTTTCCTGATCCCAGCTCTGTTCATCTTGGCTTCTTTTAAAAACACAGCAAGCAAGGGTTACTCCAAGCGGAGTCTCCCTTTTTTCCAAAAATTGGGCCACACAGACACCCACCCCATCAGTGGCAGCACTTGGGCCCTAGTTGCAAACAGGATGTTTTGATTTGCATCAAGCACATTCAAAAATACGCTATTCTTAGCCGTCCACAGGATGACACCGGGGTAGGTAGCAAAGTCTTTCCTGATCCCAGCTCTGTTCATCTTGGCTTCTTTTAAAAACACAGCAAGCAAGGGTTACTCCAAGCGGAGTCTCCCTTTTTTCCAAAAATTGGGCCACACAGACACCCACCCCATCAGTGGCAGCACTTGGGCCCTAGTTGCAAACAGGATGTTTTGATTTGCATCAAGCACATTCAAAAATACGCTATTCTTAGCCGTCCCCAGGATGACACCGGGGTAGGTAGCAAAGTCTTTCCTGATCCCAGCTCTGTTCATCTTGGCTTCTTTTAAAAACACAGCAAGCAAGGGTTACTCCAAGCGGAGTCTCCCTTTTTTCCAAAAATTGGGCCACACAGACACCCACCCCATCAGTGGCAGCACTTGGGCCCTAGTTGCAAACAGGATGTTTTGATTTGCATCAAGCACATTCCAAATCCACAAGCATTTACTCTCCCCAGGATGACACAGGGGTAGTAAATTCCTTCTGGATCCATGACTTGTTCATTTTGATGAACGTCAGTCTGTCCACATTGTCACTGGACAGACGCGTGCGCTTATCTGTCAGCACACACCCAGCAGCACTGAATACACGTTCAGAGACAACGCTGGCAGCTGGACACGACAAAATCTCCAAGGCGTAAGTTGCGAGCTCTGGCCATTTTTGTAGGTTTGAAGCCCAAAAGGAGCAAGGCTCCAGTTGCACAGTCATGGCATCGATGTTCATTTGGAGATACTCCTGTATCATCCTCTCCAGCCGTTGACTATGTGTCAGACTTGTTGTCTCTGGTGGCCTTGCAAAAGAGGGTCTAAAAAAATTATGAAAAGATTCCATAAAATTGCTGTTACCGGCACCAGAAAAGGTCCTACTGGTACGGGTAGACTGTTGAAGATGACGAGACCGTCCCATGTTTGTCAAGTTACAACTGGGAGATTCACTCCCTGCACCTGCACGGTTGTTTGGTGGAAAAGCCGAGCTAAGATCTAGTAACAGCTTCTGCTGATACTCCTGCATACGTGCGTCCCTTTCTATGGCTGGAATTATGTCACAAAATTTGGACTTGTACCGGGGATCTAATAGTGTGGCAATCCAGTAGTCATCATCACTTCTAATTTTGACAATACGACTGTCATGTTGGAGGTAGTGCAACAAAAAGGCACTCATGTGTCTTGCGCAGCCATGCGGACCAAGTCCATGCTGTGTTTGTGGCATAGAGGTGCTACCCGTTCTTTCTTCCTCTGACATCTGACCCCAACCTCTTTCAACTGAAATTTGACCAAGGTCTCCCTCATCCGCTGAGTCTTCCATGTCCATGGACAGTTCGTCCTCCATTTCTTCATGTTCTCCTGCACCTTGCTCAACATTTCGCCTGCTACTATGCGCCCTTGTCGATCCCTGTCCCCCATGGTCCCATGCCTGCTGCGTTGGTGATGATGAACGTCTGGACCTTCGTGATGTTGTTGTCCCTTGCGCATATGAATCCTCCTGTAGTTCCTCCCCTTCATGTTGTCCCACCCCCTGACTCCGAATAGTGTTTAGCGTGTGCTCCAGCATGTAAATGACTGGAATCGTCATGCTGATAATGGCATTGTCAGAGCTAAACATATTCGTCGCCATGTCGAAACTGTGCAGAAGGGTGCATAGGTCCTTGATCTGAGACCACTCCATCAGGGTGATCTGCCCCACCTCTGCATCTCGTTGGCCCAGGCTATACGTCATGACGTATTGCACCAGGGCTCTGCGGTGCTGCCACAGTCGCTGTAACATGTGGAGAGTTGAATTCCAGCGTGTCGCCACATCGCATTTCAGGCGATGAACCGGCAGGCCGAAAGACTTCTGGAGCGATGCAAGTCGCTCTGCTGCGGCGCTTGAACGGCGGAAGTGAGCTGACAGTTTTCGTGCCCTGTTCAGAAGGCCATCTAGGCCGGGATAGTGTGTTAAAAATTGCTGCACGACAAGGTTCAACACGTGAGCCATACAAGGTACGTGTGTCACCTTGCCCAGGCGAAGTGCCGCACCCAGGTTTGCAGCATTGTCGCACACGGCCTTACCAGGCTGCAGTTTGAGTGGAGACAACCATTTATTAAACTCGGACCGCAAAGCTGACCACAACTCCTCAGCTGTGTGACTCTTATTACCAAGACATGTCAAGCTAAAGACCGCCTGATGCCGTTGCGCTCTGCTGCCAGCATAGTAATGAGGGGTGCGTGATTCCTTCTGCGCAGTGAGAACGCTGGTGGCCTGACCAGGCAGGCTTGGGGCGGAGGTGGAGGACCCAGATGAGGTGGAGGATGCAGAAGCAGTGGCGGAACTTGGACAGACAGAGGATTGACACACAAGTCGTGGGGACGGCAAGACTTGTGCAGCAGACCCTTCACCATCTATCACCATAGTTACCCAGTGCCCAGTCAGCGACATGTAACGTCCCTGTCCATGCTTACTGGTCCAAGTATCGGTGGTGAAATGCACCCGTTCACACACAGAGTTTCTCAAGGAAGCGGTGATGTTGTGTGCGACATGCTGGTGTAGCGCGGGCACACCTTTCTTAGAGAAGTAGTGGCGACTAGGCATCTGGTACTGGGGCACAGCGACAGACATAAGGTCTCTAAAATCCTGTGTGTCCACTAGGCGGAAAGGCAGCATTTCGGTAGCCAACAGCTTACAGAGGGATAGAGTCAACCTCTTAGCTTTGTCATGGGTCGGAGGAAGTGGCCTTTTATTTGACCACATCTGAGGGACAGAGATCTGGCTGCTGTGTGTAGACGGTGTTGAGTAGGGTGTCCCTTGAAAAATGCAGGTTTGTGAGGAAAGTGCAGGCGGAGACATGATGTTGCCTTCATCCAACGTTGGTGCTATCGATGTCTGAGAGAGCTGTACACACTCACTTGTTTCCCCTTCCAAACCAACTGACGACCTTACAAGCAAACTGCCTGTTGCGGTTACAGTGGTGGAAGTTTTGCGTGGAAAAACAGGTGTGGCAGCTGTCCCCACAGTCCTAGAAGATGAAGAGCGCGCGGATGCAGTGGAAGGGGCGGGCGGTGGATGGTTCGCTCCGCTAGGCCGCATTGCAGCACGGTGAGCTTCCCACCGGGACTTATGATATTTATTCATGTGACGATTCATGGAAGAAGTTGTCAAACTGCTGAGCTTTTGACCTCTACTAAGAGAATCATGACAAATGTTACATATCACATGAGTTGGGCGATCTTTTTCGATGTGAAAAAAGGCCCAGGCTAGGCAAGGCTTAGAGGCCATGCGACCTGTTGATCCACCCCGAATAATGCTCATAGGCAGAGTGGTGGCTGAGGATGCAGTTGTAGACGTGCTACCAGTGCTCCGACTCTGTCCAGGAAGGCGCAAGGTAACTTCGTCGTCGGTTGCATCCTCCTCCACCGCCTCTGTTGACCTCCTCGAGTGCCTGACTGGGGGTTGACAGTAGGTGGGATCTAGAACGTCATCATCAATTGTTGTGTTTGCACTCCCCTCCCCCTCAGACCGAGCCTCTTCTTGCCCTGACGGAATATTTAAGTTGTCATCCCAATCGGGTATCTGCGTCTCATCTTCATCAGTATGTTCCTCATTGTCTATAACCACAGGTGTTACAGTTTGTGACAAAGGGTCAACATTATGCTCAGAAACTTGGTCCTCACGGCCTGAATCTGAGTCACAAAGGTTCTGGGCATCACTGCAGACCATTTCCTGTTCTGTACTCACTGTAGCTTGGGAGCAGACCTCTGATTCCCAGGCTATAGTGTGACTGAACAGCTCTGCAGACTCAGCCATCTCAGTTCCACCATACTGTGCAGGGCTGATGGAGACTTCAGAGCTGGGAGAAAGCAAGTTTGATTGGGATGACAACTCAGAGGACTGGTGTTTTTTGGATGCGGTACTTGAAGTGGCAGAGAGGGCACTTGTTGGACCACTTGAGATCCATTCAAGCATTTTCCTTTTTTGCCCATCATCTACCTTTGTTCCTGTTGTTCGTGTCCGTAACAAAGGGAGCACATCGGATTGTCCACGGTAAGTAGTAGACATCTTACTTTTGCTGGTAGATGGTCTATCTTCAGCAGATGATAATGGAGCTTTGCCACCTTCCCCACGGACAAAACCTTTTTTGCCTTTTCCACCACGCCTCTTCCCCTTTCCACCAGCATCTGTCATTTTGCCACTCATGTTGATTGCGACAAGATTGTGGACTGAAAATGTGGTAGTAAAAATTGAGAGGTGGTGAAGATTGCAGTGGTGGTCTAGCTTTATTAACAGCAGAATAATAAAGAATAAATATCCCTGACAATGCAACTTAGTTATAATTAGTTGGAGTGTGCAACGCAGGCAGACGTGCTGCAAATGTCTTTGCACTAGTGGGACTATAGCAAAGTCCAATAGCCACGTATAGGATGCCACTAGGTACACTGAGTGTTTGCTAGTATAATGGCTTGGTTAGAATGAGTTGTAGTGTGCAACGCAGGCAGACGCGCTCTGCAAATGTCTTTGCACTAGTGGGACTATAGCAAAGTCCAATAGCCACGTATAGGATGCCACTAGGTACACTGAGTGTTTGCTAGTATAATGGCTTGGTTAGAATGAGTTGTAGTGTGCAACGCAGGCAGACGCGCTCTGCAAATGTCTTTGCACTAGTGGGACTATAGCAAAGTCCAATAGCCACGTATAGGATGCCACTAGGTACACTGAGTGTTTGCTAGTATAATGGCTTGGTTAGAATGAGTTGTAGTGTGCAACGCAGGCAGACGCGCTCTGCAAATGTCTTTGCACTAGTGGGACTATAGCAAAGTCCAATAGCCACGTATAGGATGCCACTAGGTACACTGAGTGTTTGCTAGTATAATGGCTTGGTTAGAATGAGTTGTAGTGTGCAACGCAGGCAGACGCGCTCTGCAAATGTCTTTGCACTAGTGGGACTATAGCAAAGTCCAATAGCCACGTATAGGATGCCACTAGGTACACTGAGTGTTTGCTAGTATAATGGCTTGGTTAGAATGAGTTGTAGTGTGCAACGCAGGCAGACGCGCTCTGCAAATGTCTTTGCACTAGTGGGACTATAGCAAAGTCCAATAGCCACGTATAGGATGCCACTAGGTACACTGAGTGTTTGCTAGTATAATGGCTTGGTTAGAATGAGTTGTAGTGTGCAACGCAGGCAGACGCGCTCTGCAAATGTCTTTGCACTAGTGGGACTATAGCAAAGTCCAATAGCCACGTATAGGATGCCACTAGGTACACTGAGTGTTTGCTAGTATAATGGCTTGGTTAGAATGAGTTGTAGTGTGCAACGCAGGCAGACGCGCTCTGCAAATGTCTTTGCACTAGTGGGACTATAGCAAAGTCCAATAGCCACGTATAGGATGCCACTAGGTACACTGAGTGTTTGCTAGTATAATGGCTTGGTTAGAATGAGTTGTAGTGTGCAACGCAGGCAGACGCGCTCTGCAAATGTCTTTGCACTAGTGGGACTATAGCAAAGTCCAATAGCCACGTATAGGATGCCACTAGGTACACTGAGTGTTTGCTAGTATAATGGCTTGGTTAGAATGAGTTGTAGTGTGCAACGCAGGCAGACGCGCTCTGCAAATGTCTTTGCACTAGTGGGACTATAGCAAAGTCCAATAGCCACGTATAGGATGCCACTAGGTACACTGAGTGTTTGCTAGTATAATGGCTTGGTTAGAATGAGTTGTAGTGTGCAACGCAGGCAGACGCGCTCTGCAAATGTCTTTGCACTAGTGGGACTATAGCAAAGTCCAATAGCCACGTATAGGATGCCACTAGGTACACTGAGTGTTTGCTAGTATAATGGCTTGGTTAGAATGAGTTGTAGTGTGCAACGCAGGCAGACGCGCTCTGCAAATGTCTTTGCAGTAGTGGGACTATAGCAAAGTCCAATAGCCACGTATAGGATGCCACTAGGTACACTGAGTGTTTGCTAGTATAATGGCTTAGTTATCAGTTGGAGTGTGCAGAGGACAAGAGGGTACAGTGGCAGGATTGTGGTGCTCTGGGTAGAGGAATGGAAGCCTGCCTTTCTATTCCCTCCTAATGGTGAAATGCAGGTAGGAAATCCCTGACCTGGGCTACACAGACGCTGTTGCTGTTTGCAGGACCTGTCACCTATGGCTCTCTGACCCTGCCGGTTGGAGCCCTTAAAAGGACTGCTATAAAGTGCTCTCCCTAAGCTGTCTAACGCTGTGTATGCAGCGCATACAGCTGTATCGGCTATAGGACTCAGGAAGACGGAGCTGCGACAGTGATGTCTGACACCAAAGACGCAGAAGGCAGATAATGGCGTCCGTGAAGAAAATGTCCGGTTTTATAATGCAGGGACATGTGACATGCAGATCCTATCACACATGCCGTTGCTTCTCTGGCTCAAAGTCCACTTAGCTGTGTGTGTGTCTGGGATTGGCTGACATGCTGGCCCGCCCCACAAGACGCGCGCGCTTAGGGAAGGAAGACAAGAAAAAAAAAAAAAAAAAAATGGCGATCGCCATTATAGAAACAGCAGTGATCTGAAGGCGCTGTTCACGCACACTATACACTGAAATGTGATAATAGTTTGATTCACAGAGTGACTTACACTATTACAGCAGAAACCAAGCTATGATTTAGCTGTTTTTTGGCTGCTAGAACCGTTCTCGAACGTTTCTAGAACTACCGAGCTTTTGCAAAAAGCTCGAGTTCTAGTTCGATCTAGAACATGCCCCAAAATCACTCGAGCCGCGAACTGGAGAACCACGAACCACGAACCGCGCTCAACTCTAATAAAGACTGGCTGAGTGCACAATGGAGCTACACCAGTCTTGTTGTATCAGAGGGTGCTCTGTTCATTAAGAGGATTGGCACGAGCCAAGTCAAACTGGTGAAAAACTACCAAAACTCACAAAAGTTTTGTGAACTTTCCAGTTAAATGAACATATTGTTACTTTCAAAGCATTTATACCAGTTTTCTGTTCACAATGTACAATTCCTCCTGCTTTGGAGGTGGAAGATAACCCCCTTGTCTCACCCCCACTGCTAATGCTGATAATCGGCCAACAAGTACAAAAAGCCAGACTGGTATTTGAAACAATTATGAACATTAATATTTTATAATTGGTTGAAAAGCATGAGTGTTCATTTCTCTGATTAATTGAACCTAATGTTAGTAATGATTGAAATTGTCCATTCCATATCAGTTTGATGTAATGTGGATCTTAGATCTTTCTGTATTAGCCAGATTATGATTAAAATGGTAATGATAACTATGATTTTTAGCCATGTTATGTAGCGACAAAGATAGCCTAAAGGCTGCTTTACACGCAGCGACATCACCAGCGATGTCGCTCGTGAAAGCACCAGCCCCTGTAGTTTGTGCATCACGGGCAATTCGCTACCCATGGTGCACAATATCGCTAGGACCCATCACACATACTCACCTTCCTAACGACATCGCTGTGGCCAGTGAAAAGCCTCTTTTCTAAGGGGGTAGTTTATGCGGCGTCACAACGACGTCACACGGCAGGCATCCAATAGAAGAGGAGGGGCGGAGACCAGCCGCATGAAAGTAACGCCCACCTCGTTACCGGATGATGCAGGTACGCTGTTGTTCGTCGTTCCCGGGGTGTCACACGTAGCGATGTGTGCTGCTTCCGGAACGACCAACAATCTGCGTCCTGCACTAGCAATGATTTTTTGAAAAGGAACGATGTCTCAACGATCAACGATTTGGTGAGCTTTTTTATGGATAACACTCACTCATAAGTTTCACACGCAACCATGTCACTAACAACTCTGGATGTGCGTCACAAATTCCCTGACTCCGACGACATATCGTTAGCAATATCGTTGCATGTAAAGCCCCCTTAAGTTTAAACATTTGGCTAACCAATCAATACAGCATCTGATTACACTATTTTGAATATTAGCCATGTGTATGTAATGTCTACAAATGACCAAATCTTTTAAAATTTAATTTGACACTTTTGACAATTTTTTCCCAAAAATTGATTTACAGTGAAATGATACACAGCAAATTGCAATACTGCAAATTCTCCAATTGCTCTGAAAAGGTTAATATAATTTGATCAATTCTCCTTGGACTTCTCGTATTTAACCCTTTTTAAATCTGTTTTAAACAACCCCAGCCTTTGTAATATCCAAGTGACTTCATCATAAAAACAGACAGTAATTGATAGAAACCAAAAGCACATTTATTAATACAGTGTTTTAAAAATAAAAAAATATAAAACATATTCTGCTGTTTTGCTTCTGCTTTATAGTGCATTAAAAAATGAAACGATGAATAATTGTAATACAAATTCAGCATCATAGATGTCAAATGGGAAATGCCAGATCACAAAGTTATTTTTTCCCAACACTAATGAGAGCTTCCAGTTATTTAAAAAAAAACATAAGCCCTCATACAGCTATGACTCTCAAAATTTAACAAAGTATTAATTTAAAAAATGTTTTTACTTTGTAGAAGTTTTAAAAAAACAAAAAGTCAATGATATTGTTGTAATTGTAGTGTCCCTCTAATTGATCAATTGATCTGAAAAACCTGTGACACTTGTAACTATGTATATATATACACAATATTTTTCAAATTATAAAACACATTTTTCCTGCCAATACTTTAGGAGGAGAGGGAGGGGTGCATCTTATAATCTGAATTTAACTTACTGGGGGTGGATGAGAGATGTTGCAGGAGGCTGGGGGAATACTGTGGCAGCTGTGCAGGTGCTGTGGCGACTGGGCTAGTGCTGCAGTGGCTGTGTAGGGGCTGCGGTGGCTGGGCTGGTGAAGCAGTGGCAGTGCAGGGTCTGTTGCGGCTGTGTGGGGTGTGCGGCAGCTGTGTGGGGTCTGCGGCGACTGGTGCTGTGGCAGCTGTGTTGGGTCTGTGGCAGCTGGTGCTGCAACAGCAGTGTGACTATCTATATATATAATTGCCTTATTCTGTCTGTCTGTCTGTCTGTCTGTCTTGCTCCAAAATTGTGTCGTGACAGTGACATTTGTGTCGTTACAGTGACAACCAGCGGATTGGCCGCAGGGCTCGGCATGGCCCTGCTTTCCCCCACACGGATTGGACGCTCGGCTCGGCCTGGCCCCGCCCCCCACACAGATTGGCCGCTTGCCCCAGCCCCTGCACAAATTGGCCGCTCAGCCAGGCCCTGCCCTCTCACGCATTATTGGCCGCTCGGCCAGGCCCCACCCCCACACGTATTGGATGCTCACCTTGTCCCCGCCCCCCTCGCACGCATTCCCCGAACCCACACGGAGACGCCCGACTCCCAGGTGACTGCTGCAGCACCGGAAGCCCACACCGCAAGACAAAGTGGAGAAAAGCCACTAGCTTACCCCGCCTCCTGACACACGTGTGCTGAAGCTGGCGTAGGCTGGTATCCATAGTACACATCGGGTAACTATAGACACCGCTTTCCTTAGTTACCAGATGTGTAACATGGTTACTAGCTTACCCCGCCTCCCGGCACATGTCAGCACTGTCGCTTACCTTTTCTACACTTTGTCGGATCCGGCGCCCTCCCGTGCACTGTGTACACTACAATTGCCGCGCGACAAGCTCCGATCACATGTTGTCATGTGACCAGGAAGTTGCGGCGCCGCCATTGTCCTGTACACAGTGTACGGCTGCCTTCAGACGTCCGTGTCACACATAGCACATATACATGTATATACACACACACATAGCAGACACACATTGATACACCGACGCATACAAACATAGCGCACATGCATGTACACACACACGCACACACTCTGCTGTATACTTACCCAGCGATGCGGTCCCCGGCACTGAAGTCCCCCGCGCTGTCCCTGCTTCCAGCTCCTCAGGGCACTGAATATTCAGTGAGTATAATGAGCGGCGATAAAGAGCGGGAGGCAGCAGAGCCGGAGACAACATCTCTGGAGAGAAGTAAATATAGAAAATATTTTTATTAAAAAGACCCATATTTTCTCTGGTATGTTTTACACTGATGTCGCACGGATCACATCAGTGTGCGATCTGTGTGACATCCGTGCTGCTGAAGATACCTGCGTGTGTGCGTGCGGGGTCATGAAAAGTCACACGGTCCGTGTGTAAACATAGACGTGTGAGGCACATCATAGAATAACATGGGTACGTGTGACATCTGTGTAACAAAACACATGTCACACGTACCTAAAACACGGACGTCTGAAACCAGCCTATGGCAGCGCGCAGGATCCGACAAAGTGGAGAAAAGCCGGATGTGTGAAACCACTAGCTTACCCCGGCTCCCGGCACACGTGTGCCTGAGCCGGCGTAGGCTGGTAACCATGGTACACATCGGGTAACTATAGAAACTGCTTTGCTTAGTTACCCGATGTGTACCATGGTTAATAGCTTACCCTGGCTCCCTGCCCATTCAGATCATTGGTCTCCCACTGTCAAACACGCCGATGCATGCTGCAGAACAGGAGACCAACAAGCAAAAAATAAACCAGCACTGTCGCTTTGCATAGTTACCCAATGTGTACCATGGTTATCAGCTTACCGACGTACGCTGGTAACAAATGGTACACAATCCTGTAACTATAGAAAGTGCTTTCGTTAGTTACCCAATGTGTACCATGGTTACCACTTAACCCCGGCTCCCGGCACATGTGTGCTTGAGCTGGCGTATGCTGGTAACCATGGTACACATCGGGTAACTAAGCAAAGCGCTTTGCATAGTTACCCGATTGTGTAACATGGTTACCAGTGTACGCTGGCTCCCTGCCCATTCAGATCGTTGGTCTCCCACTGTCAAACACGCCGATGCGTGCTGCACAGCAGGATGCCAACAAGCAAAAAATAAACCAGCACTGTCGCTTTGCATAGTTACCCAATGTGTACCATGGTTATCAGCTTACCGATGTATGCTGGTAACAAATGGTACACAATACTGTAACTATAGAAAGTGCTTTTGTTAGTTACCCAATGTGTACCATGGTTACCACTTAACCCCGGCTCCCGGCACATGTGTGCTTGAGCTGGCGTACGCTGGTAACCATGGTACACATCGGGTAACTAAGCAATGCGCTTTGCATAGTTACCCGATTGTGTAACACGGTTACCAGTGTACGCTGGCTCCCTTCCCATTCAGATCATTGGTCTCCCACTGTCAAACACGCCGATGTGTGCTGCACAGCAGGATGCCAACAAGCAAAAAATAAACCAGCACTGTCGCTTTGCATAGTTACCCAATGTGTACCATGGTTATCAGCTTACCGACGTACGCTGGTAACAAATGGTACACAATACTGTAACTATAGAAAGTGCTTTCGTTAGTTACCCAATGTGTACCATGGTTACCACTTAACCCCGGCTCCCAGCACATTGTGCTTGAGCTGGCGTACGCTGGTAACCATGGTACACATCGGGTAACTAAGCAAAGCGCTTTGCATAGTTACCCGATTGTGTAACATGGTTACCAGTGTACGCTGGCTCCCTGCCCATTCAGATCGTTGGTCTCCCACTATCAAACACGCCGATGCGTGCTGCACAGCAGGATGCCAACAAGCAAAAAATAAACCAGCACTGTCGCTTTGCATAGTTACCCAATGTGTACCATGGTTATCAACTTACCGACGTACGCTGGTAACAAATGGTACACAATCCTGTAACTATGGAAAGCGCTTTCGTTAGTTACCCAATGTGTACTTTGGTTACCACCTTACCCTTGGCTCCCGGCACATGTGTGCTTGAGCCGGCGTACACTGGTATCCATGGTACACATCGGGTAACTAAGCAAAGCGCTTTGCATACTTACCCGATTGTGTAACATGCTTACCAGTGTACGCCGGCTCCCTGCCCATTCAGATTGATGGTCTCCCACTGTCAAACACGCCGATGCGTGCTGCACAGCGGGAGACCAACGAGCAAAAAATGAACCATCATTATTCAAGACTTGCTGATTATATTATTATTCAATCTGCTAACCTACATACACATTCTAGACTACCCGATACGTTAGAATCGGGCCACCTTCTAGCAATACAAATAATAAGCCGCACACTAAGCACTATAAAAATATAAACACGAAAAATGGCAAAGCATTACTGCTATAGGGATACTATGAACAATGAAAAATATATTTAACTAGCGGGAAAAAATGATCAATGATTTAGCAAATGTATTGATCAATGCAAATAAGCTTGAAAACCAAAGACAAGGTAATCTCTAATTTTCTGGGAACCTAACCTCCATGCCTCTATGTGCTATTAAAAATCTGCAAGTATGGGCAGAGGATCCTGGCTATATAGGATCATGAATAGAGTCTGGTAATAGGGTGGAGTTGGTCGTCGCTCATTTGCATTGATCAATACATTTGCTAAACATCTCTATTACTTTCAAATATTCTTAGCAGTTTTGCAATACCATTTTCATGTATTCATTTTTTCCAGATAGCTAAATGTATTTTTCATTGGTCATAGTATCCCTATAGCAGTAATGCTTTACCATTTTTCATGCTTATATTTTTATAGTGGTTCGTGTGCAGCGTATTATTTGTATTATAACCATGTATTTTTAGGCTAGCACATAATTCACACACATTGGTTTTCCAGTTAGACTTTTCTCTGAGTAGCATGCAGCAGCTGTGTGAGGTATGAGGCAGCTGGTGCTGGGGCTACATTGGCTGGGCTGGTGCTGCGGGCGGGGGCGATGAGGACTTTAAATAATGGTGCCCGGAGTCGGCGCCTGTGCAGATGGAGCTCTCGGCTCAAGATCACATCAGTGCATACACCGCCTCCGGCCCCTTGATCTCTCACCAGCAACCTTAATTAAAATGGCATCCAGAAGTGGTGCTTGCACAGATAAGATCTCGGCTTGCCATTGAGCCGAGAGCTAAATCTGCACACGTGCTGACTGTCTTTGAAACCCTCACTATGCACAGCAACCACTGATGCAGCCTGAGCCCCAGCACCAGCACAGCCGAAAGTTGCACCATCACATTATGGTTGTCAGGTCCGAGCACTCTTACATGAACGGTGTCCTGGAAAGTGGAATGGTCATTGTGGGCCAGTCGAATGGTCACCAAGGTCTCCCTAGTTTTTATTGTGAAATTCTCAATAAGTGTGATGTGTTACATGACCCTCTTCCAATTGGGAAAAATAAAGTTGGATCCAAAATGGTCGACTTCAAAATGGCCGCCATGATCACTACCCATCTTGAAAAGTTTTCTCCCTCCCATATACTAATGAGCCACAAGCAGGAAGTTGATATCACCAACCATTCACATTTTATTTAGGTGTATCTATATAAATGGCCCACTTGTGAGGCCATATGGCACATTTTATAAAAATATTTTTAGTGTAGGACTGCCCCAATGAGATTTGCCGAGATGTTGGCCAGGTAGCTCAAGAAATTGCAATTTTTTTGCCAAAAATCTCAAATTATAATAATAGTACAGTTTGGAATTTTTAGTGCAGTCGTGCACATTTAGTGCTGGCTATCTTGTTTTTTTCATTGAATTGGTCGGTGGCTGACCCCCACCTTGCTATGCACCCCAATTTTGGTTATATTCTACATGTCTTGATTTTGGCAGTTGGTGACTGTTCACATTCAGTCATCAGGCCCTGTCCACAGGCTATTTACTTTAAGCAGCATTTGCCTGGGCCTGTCCCGCCCACAGCCATGAATCAGTCATGGGTATGGGCTTGAAATAGACCAGGTGAGTGCTGCTAAGAACAGTTCTACTTTTTTACTTGTGAGGCCGTATGGCACATTTTACAAAAATATCTTAGTGTAGGACTGCCCCAACAGAGATTTGCCGCGTCGTGGCGGGATAGCTCAAGAAATTGCAATTTTTTTGCCAAAAATCTCAAATTTTAATAATAGTACAGTTTGGAATTTTTAGTGCAGTACTGCACATTTGGTGCTGTCTATCTTGTTTTTTTCTGAGTATATATATATATATATATATATATATATATACATATATATATATATATATATATATATATATATATATATATATATATATATACTCTTATACATTGAAATTGCAACACCAAGGATAAAAGCTATGGAATTCTGGAAATCACAGGACATACATGTTAGTGATCTGCAAATGAGGAAAAATGTAAACAAAATGTCCAAAACATCTTGATTTATTCAGTATCAAGTATGAACGCTATATACAGAAATCTCCCCACTTACATCCTTAGCCGCTTGAGAAACGTTCCGCCATGCTTGAATGTACTTAGACACATACATCATCATAAATCATCCCTTTGCAGTTGATAACCAATGACGTTTCAGATGTGCTCTATGGAAGAGGCTGCAGGTCAAGGTAGCGCCTTTAGTCCACACAGACTTCTTACCGCTTGGGTTTCTATGTTTAAGCAGCGGCATGCAAGCCTTAAATAACCAAGTACAAGGCAATGCATCTAATTGAGTGGCATAAAACTACCACCACTGGACTCTCGAGCAGTGGAAACATGTTCTCTGAAGTGCAGATTACACGTCTCTACTTGGCATCTGATGAATAAGTTAATAAGTTTGTTTTTCGTGAATACCTTGAGACGTTACCCACCCGACTGCATTCTACCCGCTGTATAGTGTGGTGGAGGAGGGATAGCGCTATGGCTTGTTATCAGAGGTCAGGCAATGCTTCTTAGTTCCAGTTCAGGGAAATCTTAAATATGTCAGATGCCATGAACAATTGTAGCTTCCAGTTTTGTGAGAACAGTTTGGGGAAGGCTATTTTCAGTTACCTATGTCTGTGCTCAATGCACAAGGTCCATAAAGACATGGTTGAGGGACTTTAGTTTAGAAGAACATGACTAGTCAAACAGAATCTGGACCTCAACCCCATCCAAGTACCATTGAGACTAATTAAAATTGAGATTGAAAGCCTGACCTTCTTCTTAATTTTTTTTCCAACATGTTTATATGAAATGTCAATTAATATCAAATCAATGTCATCAAATGCTATAAACCATTTTCAGATATGTAATTCCTGCATTCTCTACATTGGTCATTAGGAATCTAGGATGGACATCCAAGGCTCTTTTTAGTCTGGCGGGGATAGATCTGAAGAAACCCTGTTGAAAATCCCGTTCAATAAAAACATAGATCTTTGGATTATTGCAACTGCTAAAGTAAATATAATCACAGACAGTATGTACTTTGAAGAATAGAATGTCAAGGTCAACATGCATGGAGAAATGCCGGTGTCTCAGCATGGTTGCTCTCCCTCCTCTCAGCAGAAATGCCAACATGCTCACGATGATGGCTGCCCTGCAGGTCCATCTCTTTCTGTGCCAGCTCCTACCATGGTCCCCAGACCCCAAGGCCTGTGCACATTGCACAGCTCTCACAGCTACCTGCTTAGGGTGAGCACTTGCAAGCTAGCTCCCCATTTCTTAGGGTGCTTTCACACATCCAGCATTTTGCCGGATTGCCGGATCCGACACACTCCAGTACAGTGCAAAACAGTACAATGGCAT
>NC_134363.1:25983683-26088683 GCF_048569485.1 Anomaloglossus baeobatrachus | reverse complement strand
AAAGTTCATAGAACATATAAACTAGTTAGACTCACTGCAGGAATAATTTGGTTGATCTCCTTCCTTGTGATTGGTTTTTGTTTGCTTGCATCAACATTTTTTTCATATCACATAGCTGAATGGTGTATAATAGACGACAATCAACAACTCTATCTTTGTAAGATTCCCTTTAGTAATCGGCTGCACAAATTAGTTATAATGTTTGTGATCCCTTTTCTCATCATCGTCACCTCTTATGTCACCATTTTCTTTAAACTTAGAAAAATTAAGAGATCCCAGAGATCTCAGAGATCCTCCAGGATCATCACCGCTGTTATATTGGGCTATTTTATCTGCTGGTTTCCATTTTTCATCTTTCCACTTACACCCATCTATGATGAAGATAGCCTTCTATTCCATAGTATGAATACTATTGTTACCATCCTGGCTTGTCTTAACAGTTGCATCAATCCAATCATTTATGTATTCATCGGCCAAGATTTCCAACAAGGTTTCCTCAGATCCATTCCCTTCAAGCTTGAAAAAGCTTTAGGTGACCATCCTAATGATGAATGTGTAGAACAACAGCCCTGTAAACCTACTCAAAGTACAGATGTTTAAAATATAGTTTTTTCATCCAAACCTTAAAAAGTTTTCCGTATCCTAAATTGATGTATTATCATCTTACAATTCATTTAAATCAGTTTTGTTATAAAATCATAGAGTGAACAAAATAGATGGTTATATTCTTGTTTTTATGATTATTTATGTAAAAAAGGTAATTCTTAATAGTCTTACTAGCTGTAATACCTGGCGTTGCCTGGGATAGTAACTGTCTCTATGTCTCTCTTTCTTTTTTTCTGTCTCTTTTCCTGTCTGTCTCTCTATCTCTTTCCCTGTTGGTCTGATTTTCTCCCTGTCTGTTTGTCTCTTTCCCTGTCTGTCTCTTTCCCTGTCTTTCCTTGTCTGTCTATTTCCCTGTCTGTCTCTCCATCTCGTTCCTTGTCTTTCTATCCCTTTCACTGTCTGTCTATATCTCTTTCCCTATTGGTCTGATTTTTCCCTGTCTGTTTGTCTCTTTCCCTGTCTGTCTCTTTCCCTGTTTTTCCTTGTCTGTCTCTTTCCTGGTCTGTCTCTTTGTCTATGTATATCTGTGTCTCTCTGTCTCTTTGTCTGTCTGTCTCTTTTTCTACATCTTTCCCTGTCTGTCTCTTTCTCTGTCTGTCTCTTTCCCAGTCTGTTTCTTTCCCTGTGTGTCTCTTTCCCTGTCTGTCTTTTTCCGTGTCTGTCTCTTTCCCTATCTCTTTTTCTGTCTGTCTCGGTGTCTGTCTCTTTCCCTGGCTGCATTGTGACACGCCAACATTCCATTCAAGGGTGTGGCTGCGCATTGTAACACGCCAACATTCTTTTACGTTCTGGCTGAATTTTTGGCTCCAAGCTCTATTGACTTTAATGGAGGCAGGTTTTATGGCGATTGTTTGTAAAGCATGGGGTTAAATTTCCCCTCAAAACGTAGTCTATGACGGTCCTGGAGTCAAATGGGGCTTCTCTGCAAAATTTCATAATTGTTCATGCGACCGTGTGGACTCCTTTAGCAGACATACACACACACACACTTACATTCACTCAGATTAATATAAGATTACTAGGGAAAGTGGATCAAGGAAAATTTGAATTTGCTTGGTTCCGCATTTTTCTTGGGAAATTAAACTTGTGGAGAAGTTTTTTAACCTCATATTTAATGTTGGTTATCAAGTCTCAGGATTTCTTGAGACCTTAGACCCATCCAGTCTTTGCTGCTCTTCTCAGCCATGACTGCTACCGGGACCTCTTACATTCAGCCAGGACTTCCACCTTTCATGACGCCCAGGAGGGCTCTGTACGAGTGTGTGAAAGGTCATGACATCAGCACATGCATCATGATCTTCTGGGCACATATGCAGAGCTGTTCCCAGGCCTATTGACACCCAGAACTTGTAGCTCAGTGCAAGAGGCCCAGAGATTCCAGCACAAGTAATGAAGTTGTGGCAATGACCAAATGTTTGATAATGAATAATAACAGGGACACATAAGTGAGTGTTAAGGTGATAATTATGTTTTTATTTATATTTTTGATGGCTCTTTTTGGTTTAGAAAAATTGCAGCCAACAGTTGGCATATTCCTCAATTTGCATGTTAGTTCCAATAGGTGGCACTAGAGTTTGTCTCCTTACTCCCTGAAGAGACAATTTGAATATTACCCGGAGGAGCATTGCAGCCTCACTATTGACAGCCAGATTATTTTGTCAGTCTCCACAAGGAGAAATGTTTTCCCCTTTAGACACCAGTAGAGTTTCTAATACAGCCAGATCAGATCTCATACCTTGCACTGAGGAAGGAAAATCATCCCAAAACAGCGTGCCTGCAAATTGAGGTTCTCATCCTGCATAAATCCTAGGTCATATAAAAAGGCACATTAAAGGGCCACCGTTGACTGTTAGGATTGCTACTTCCAATAGGTTGCAATAGAGTTTGTCTCCTTCCTCCCAGAAGAGACCATTTCAATTTGCATGAAAAAAAAAATCAAAATTTTGGTAAATTTGGATTCTTGTAAAAATTCAAGTAGAATTCAATTTCACTTCAATTTATTCTCTCATCTCTATTTATTACATTTAGATGTTATAGTCAGCACATTGGTTTCCTAAACGTCCAAAAACAGAATAATTGCTTTATTTATTTTTTAAGCTCCTTTATCTCTTAGAATCTTTTTCTAACATTCTCTGAGATGCGTTTGTCAAATTTAACTGAGCATGATATAACAGTCTTATCTTGATGTATTATTACAGTCCATCTATCTATCTATCTATCTATCTATCTATCTACCCATCCAGTATCTATCTATCTTTCTATGTATCTATCTATAATTTATACATCTATTATCTATCGATCATTCGTCCATGTCTCCATCCACCCATTATTTAATCTTCTTGTTTGTTACAATGTATCTACATATATTTGTATAAAATGTTTTCCTAAAGATACAGTAGAATACCAGATTGATTCATAATTCTAGAAAAAAACATACTCTATATTATTTCCATGTTTGCTATTATAATTTTTATCAACTTGTACATTTTTACCATGTAGATTTTTACACTAAAATTTATTTTAATCGATTTCTGTCTATATTAATTCAATTGTTGTAATGATGTATCAATAAAACAAACCTTTAAGTTGTTATTTGTCATCATTTTATTAATCAAATGTTTAAACTAGAAAAAATGGGTAATGACGATTAGAGATGAGCGAAACCGTTCAATAAAGATTCACCAATTTCAAATTTGGTATGAGCCTTAGCATGTTCGTAACCCTAATCACTTTCCCCAAATATCATCAATCTTCTGTTTGTTCTTTTTTTTGCTCCCGCACACCATCCACTTTTCCAAAAATGCTTTTGTAATAACATTTTTTGCATTTGTATTGGATTATGGTGCTGTCTGATAAATGGAGGGATGTGTAAAATCAGTGAAGGGGTGGGGACTCGGGAAAATCCTTTTGGCGTGCGACACTAATTTATTCGTTGTGCGGTTTCAAAAGTTCTTTTAGTTCCATAGTTGTGCGGTTCAGAAGATCTTTTAGTTCCATAGTTGTGCGGTTTCAGAAGATCTTTTAGTTCCATAGTTGTGCGGTTCAGAAAATCTTTTAGTTCCATAGTTGTGCGGTTCAGAAAATCTTTTAGTTCCATAGTTGTGCGGTTCAGAAGATCTTTTAGTTCCATAGTTGTGTGGTTTCAGAAGTTAGTTCCATAGTTGTGCGGTTTCAGAAAATCTTTTTAGTTCCATAGTTGTGCGGTTTCAGAAGATCTTTTAGTTCTATAACCGTGCAGTTCAGAAGATCTTTTAGTTCCATAGTTGTGTGGTTCAGAAGATCTTTTAGTTCCATAGTTGTGTGGTTTCAGAAGTTAGTTCCATAGTTGTGCGGTTTCAGAAAATCTTTTTAGTTCCATAGTTGTGTGGTTTCAGAAGATCTTTTAGTTCTATAACCGTGCAGTTCAGAAGATCTTTTAGTTCCATAGTTGTGCGGTTTCAGAAGATCTTTTAGTTCCATAGTTGTGCGGTTTCAGAAGATCTTTTAGTTCCATAGTTGTGCGGTTTCAGAAGATCTTTTAGTTCCATAGTTGTGCGGTTCAGAATATTTTTTAGTTCCATAGTTGTGCAGTTTCAGAAGATCTTTTAGTTCCATAATTGTGCGGTTTAGAAGATCTTTTAGTTCCATAGTTGTGTGGTTTCAGAAGATCTTTTAGTTCCATAGTTGTGTGGATCAGAAGATCTTTTAGTTCCATAGTTGTGCGGTTTCAGAAGATCTTTTAGTTCCATAGTTGTGCGGTTTCAGAAGATCTTTTAGTTCCATAGTTGTGCGGTTCAGAATATTTTTTAGTTCCATAGTTGTGCAGTTTCAGAAGATCTTTTAGTTCCATAGTTGTGCGGTTTAGAAGATCTTTTAGTTCCATAGTTGTGTGGTTTCAGAAGATCTTTTAGTTCCATAGTTGTGTGGTTTCAGAAGATCTTTTAGTTCCATAGTTGTGCGGATCAGAAGATCTTTTAGTTCCATAGTTGTGCGGTTTCAGAAGATCTTTTAGTTCCATAGTTGTGCGGTTCAGAATATTTTTTAGTTCCATAGTTGTGCAGTTTCAGAAGATCTTTTAGTTCCATAGTTGTGCGGTTTAGAAGATCTTTTAGTTCCATAGTTGTGTGGTTTCAGAAGATCTTTTAGTTCCATAGTTGTGCGGATCAGAAGATCTTTTAGTTCCATAGTTGTGCGGTTTCAGAAGATCTTTTAGTTCCATAGTTGTGCGGTTTCAGAAGATCTTTTAGTTCCATAGTTGTGCGGTTCAGAATATTTTTTAGTTCCATAGTTGTGCAGTTTCAGAAGATCTTTTAGTTCCATAGTTGTGCGGATCAGAAGATCTTTTAGTTCCATAGTTGTGCGGTTTAGAAGATCTTTTAGTTCCATAGTTGTGTGGTTTCAGAAGATCTTTTAGTTCCATAGTTGTGCGGATCAGAAGATCTTTTAGTTCCATAGTTGTGCGGTTTCAGAAGATCTTTTAGTTCCATAGTTGTGCGGTTTCAGAAGATCTTTTAGTTCCATAGTTGTGCGGTTCAGAATATTTTTTAGTTCCATAGTTGTGCAGTTTCAGAAGATCTTTTAGTTCCATAGTTGTGCGGTTTAGAAGATCTTTTAGTTCCATAGTTGTGTGGTTTCAGAATATCTTTTAGTTCCATAGTTGTGCGGATCAGAAGATCTTTTAGTTCCATAGTTGTGCGGTTTCAGAAGATCTTTTAGTTCCATAGTTGTGCGGTTCAGAAGATCTTTTAGTTCCATAGTTGTGCGGTTTCAGAAAATCTTTTAGTTCCATAGTTGTGCGGTTCAGAAGGTCTTTTAGTTCCATAGTTGTGCGGTTTAGAAGATTTTTTAGTTCCATAGTTGTGCGGTTTAGAAGTTCTTTTAGTTCCATAGTTGTGCGGTTTCAGAAGATCTTTTAAGGCCCCTTCACACACTGAGACTTTCTAGCAATCCCACCAGCGATCCCAACCTTATATGTTCCTAATTTTTATACTTTAGATTTCCGCTGTTTTCGTGTAAAGGTGTGCTTGGATGGGAAATTCCATTTTCAGATTACATTGATATGTATAATATTATTAATTCTGTGTTCCAAGCTTCTATTTAATACTTAATAGCAAAACCGTGTAACAGATTTTCTATAAAGGGATTGTTCACAGTTGGACACGCCCTTCCCATTTGCCATGTGCGCCCCTATAAAAATAAAAAAGGGTATACTCACCTACGGAGCCAGCAATGTCGGCAGTTCCTGGAGCCTACATGACATGGCTATGATGCGCAAGTCCTGTGTCTAGCTTCCTTCTCTCCACTGTCAGATCTTTAGGTAATTAACAGAAGTGAGCACTGCGGCTGCCAATCACTTCATGCTAATTGCATAACCATCCAAAGGCAAAGAAAAAGGAAGCTGACGGTGGTGATTGTACATGGGACTCGTGTTTCATAACATTGTCACCTGGGCCCTGAGAACATGAGTTTCAACATTTCTGGATTCACGCCAGCACCGGAGGTGAGTATAAGCATTTTATGAAGGCTCACATGGAGAATGAGAAGGGGACAACCTATTTAATTGTAGGATCCTGCATATCTGTCAGTTCGCTACAATGACAGCATATTGCATTGTGTATTCATTTCTCCTATGTGGGCGCTACACGAGAATCACTTATCTTACAAAAAATGCAACAAATATGTAGTAATAAGACAGGAAATATACATATGGAAAGGTCTATTATGTTTCAATACTCCTTGTATCTCAATTTCTCTTTATTATTAATATCCTGTATTGCAGTTAGTATATGGGAACATAATTGTACACATCCGTGGGGTAGTGTATTTCTTACAGACGAGAATTTGTTATAAGTCTATGTTTTAAATCCAATTACCGTATTTTTCGGACTATAAGACGCACTTTTTCCCCCCTAATGTTGGGGGAATGTGCGGGGTGCGTTTTGTAGTCTGAATGTAGGGCATGGCTGCTGGGAATGAGGGTGCAGCAGTGGCACGGGTCATCGGGGGCATGAGCAGGCTGCAGCAGCGCCAACCGTGACAACGTGGGCCCGCTCATTTCATATGTATGCCCATCCTCCCGCCCACCATCTCTCAGCGGTGAAGCCGGCGCTGAGAGGTGGGCAGGATGATGAGCGGGGGATGTGCGCATACTAATCAGCCAGCCCGCATGATCACTCCTGGCAACTACAGCCTGGAGTGATCATGTGCGGTTATATTCACTGCCCCCGTGCATCATCATTAGTGCTGGCTGCAGTGAATCAGTATACTCACCGGCCACGATCCCTGCAACATTGCTCGTCCTCCTGTCTGTGCCGGCCGCAGCTGTGTGTGGAGACTAGCGGTGCTGTGGTCATCGCTGTGCACACGTGTCCACACACAGCCGCAGCCGGCATAGACAGTGAGACAAGTGATGCTACAGGGATCGTGGATGGGCAGTCTTTGTTTTCTTTCAGGTAGCCAAAAATATACATAAATTGTGTCCTGACGGTCAGCAGAGAACAATGTCAGGGAAACTGCTACTATGGTAGGTTCTTAAACATGGCATTGGTGAAAGATGGTGGCCTGTGGGGGCTCCATACTTCTCCACCAGAGAGAATTAGTGAGTGTGTATGCCTTTGGGTGAGGTGAATGACAATTACTATTTTCTTTGGGTTGGTGTACATCACCCCACATCCGGTCCCTATCGAAGATGTAGTCGACAAACAGGTGACACCGGAGTCCTCTTGGCAATCCAAAACTTGAATAGTTTATTCTTTCCACACTATAACAGACATGGACTCAGTCCTGACGATTCTGCGGTTTCTGTTTTTTTGGGTACTCTCACTCGACCTATCCCCGCTATCTGTGATTAGTTCACAAGCTGCAGGGCAACTGTGTCTCCATTCTCCCATGCTTCATCTTACCGCTGTCCGCTTCTGGGCACCAATCGCTGCCTGATGACATCAACCTGGGTGCAGTTTGCCACCAAACCACTAGATGTTGCCAGAACACTAATCGACAGGAGCTGCCGGGTTAATACACTAGGTGAAACAGGAACCAAGTGCAGAACAATCAGTGAACAAGAGAGGTCACGTCAGTAGAAGGGGAGAGCAGAGGTGGAGTCAGTGAAAAAGCCAGGGTCGATACATAGAGTGGTTAAGTAAGTACACAGGGATGGGCAGAGATGGGGTCAGAGAGCTATCTGGAGTTGGTACATGGATTGGTCATGTCAGTACACAGGGGCTGGCAGAGACAGAGTCAGACAGCTAGACGGGGTTGGTACACGGAGGGAATTAAGTCAGAAGGAAGAAGTTGGAAGGGGACCATGGAAGCAAGGTTGCGGGACAAGATCGGGTAGGACACTCACTGGGACTAGATATGAGCACTGCCTAGCATGAAGTATCACTGGCAGCATTTCAGGTGCAAGGGCTCAAAGATAAGGTCGAATATCAACCGGAACGAGGCACCAATGAATTAGCCCTTTCCCCAGGCCAGGAATCGGAACCCACAGTGAGGAAAAAACAAAGCAGCAGAGCCACCAGTAATAATTATGACACAAAGGTTCTGGACCTTTAAGAGGTACATCAGTATGCCCTGAATGGCTCCTGACACCTCAACAATTCTTTACTCCTCAAACTCTTCTGCAGAACTTCCTCTCACCAGGCCTGTCTCTCTAATCAACCTACTGGCCATGTATCACTCCTCCCCTATCTTATCTAAAATCTAATCCTCCACAGCTCTTGCCTAACCACTAGGTGGTGCCGACCGCTACACGGTTCCAGCCCTGCTTCATCAGGGAACCGCACTTCCCTAGCAACAGTGGTCATTTTTATCAAACACATTAACGGCATACTTGGTACCTAAAACACAACATAGACAAATAGCGTAAAACAGTAGGGGGAGGGGGGGCGCGATCACCTCCTACAATAGCTTATGCCAAAAGTGGTGTGAAATAAGACATAAATATAATCTAGTACCTGACTGAAGTACATTTTTTTACGACACAGGAGTAGAGATGAGCGAACCGGTCCCGGTTCGGCTCGAGGTCGGTTCGCCGAACGGGGGTCCCGTTCGAGTTCGGCTTGTCGAACGTTCGACGAACCGAACTAGAACCAATAGGCTATAATGGGAGGCAATCACAAACACATAAAAATGCATTATAAATGTACACAAACAGTTAATAAACATTGCCATAACACTTACCGGTCCCCGCGATCCCTTCTGCACTCTGTCTCCTGCCGCTATTCCATCCGATGATCGCTGAATCCTCCCGGTGACGGCACTGCCAGCAGAGATGCAGGACCTATCGTGACGTCAAAATAGCCATGTGACCAGTCACGTGGCTATTATCTCATTGGCTACAGACTGGTCACATGACTATGACACGTCATGTAGGACCTGCGAGTGCTTCTCTCCGGTACACGGTGCACATATGTGTATCGCCGTGTACCGGCGATATGCTCTAGCACACGGTCGACTCCCCGTTCCGTTAGGGACCGGCTGACACAGCCGGTCATTAACGGAGATCACCGTTGCCATAGCAACGCAGTTAGCGGTGACGTCACCGCTAACCGCGGCTCCGAGAGCACCATTGCTATGGTAACGCGTCTGTCAGCGTTACCGCTGTTACCGCTGACAGCCAGCACTGATCACTCACGGAGTGAAGGCTGCACGCTGCTTCACGATTGTAGTGAGGATTGTAGTGAGGATGAGTGAACCTCATCCTTCCTCACTACAATCGTCACTACTACTACACTAGTGAGGATTGTACTGAGGATGAGGTTCCCCAGCCCCAAGTGATGAGCTGGGGAACCTCATCCTCACTACAATCGTCACTACTACTACACTAGAAAGAAAGAAGACAGAAGAGCAGGATCGTGGAGGGCTGACAGGGGGTAATAAAGATGGAGTCTCTAATGTGTCTGTGTATTTATTTCTATTAAAGTATTTTTTCTCTGTGTGGTGTTTTTTTTTAACCCTTTATTGGAGATTCTTAATGGCCGGGTCAAACGTGCCTGACATTAAGAATCTCTGGCTTAATACTGGCTAGTAAAACAAAGCCAGTATTAACTCATGATTACCCAACAAGCCACCCGGCTCCAGGGCTGTTGGAAGAGTTGGATACAGCGCCAGATGATGGCGCTTCTATGAGAGCGCCATTTTCTGGGACGGCTGCGGACTGAAATCTGCAGCAGAGGCGCCCAGAAACCTCGGGCTAACCTGTGCTGCGGATTCCAATCCCCAGCTGCCTAGTTGTACCCGGCTGGACACAAAAATGGGGCGAAGCCCACGTCATTTGTTTTTTAATTATTTCATGAAATAAGTGAAATAATTAAAAAAAAACGGGCTTCCCTATATTTTTGGTTCCCAGCCGGGTACAAATAGGCAACTGGGGGTTGGAGGCAGCCCGTGGCTGCCTGCTGTACCTGGCTAGCATACAAAAATATGGCGAAGCCCACGTCATTTTTTTGGTGGGCAAAAAAATTCTGCATACAGTCCTGGATGGAGTATGCTGAGCCTTGTAGTTCTGCAGCTGCTGTCTGCTCTTCTCCATACAGACAGACAGCAGCTGCAGAACTACAAGGCTCAGCATACTCCATCCAGGACTGCATGCAGAAGTTTTTAGCCCCCTGAAAAAATTATGTGGGCTTCGCCATATTTTTGTATGCTACCAGGTACAGCAGGCAGGTACGGCTGCCCCAAACCCCCAGTTGCCTATTTGTACCCGGCTGGGAACCAAAAATAAAGGGAAGCCCTTTTTTTATTATTTCATGAATTTCATGAAATAATTAGAAAACAAATGACGTAGGCTTCGCCCCATTTTTGTGTCCAGTCAGGTACAACTAGGCAGCTGGGGATTGGAATCCGCAGCACAGGTTGGCCTGAGCTTTCTGGGCCCCACTGCTGCGAATTGCAGTCTGCAGCCGCCTCAGAAAATGGCATTTTCATAGAAGCGCCATCTTCTGGCGCTGTATCCAACTCTTCCAGCACCTGCCTGCTATACCTGGCTAGCATACAAAAATATGGCGAAGCTCACGTCCTTTTTTTTGTAGTTTTTTGGCAAAAAAAATAAAAAATGCTTCCCTGGATTTTCCATTGCCAGTGAAGGTAACACCAAGCAGTGGGGGTTAGCAGCCAGTAGCTGCTTGGATTACCCTTAGCTAGCAATACAAAAAATGCAGCGGGAGCCCACATATATTTTTTTAATTATTTATTTAAATAACTAAAAACAAAATGGGCTTCCCTGTATTTTGATTGCTGGACATCACAGTGCTGTAAAAATAAATCTTTAAAAAAATGACGTAGCGCTCCGCGGTATTTTTGATTCTCAGCGCAGATAAAGCAGACAGCTATGGGTTGCCACCCCCATCTGCCTGCCGTTACCTTGGTTGGCAATCAAAATACAGGGAAGCCCATTAATTTTTTCTATTTAAAAAATAGTTAAAAAAAAAAATGACGTTGGGTCCCCCCATTTTTGATAGCCAGCTAGGGTAAAGCAGACGGCTGTAGCCTGAAAACCACAGCTGGCAGCTTTACTGTGGTTGGGGATCCAATGTGGAGGTCCCCTCAGGCTCTTTTTTATAATTATTTTATAAATATTAATAATTACACAATAAAAGTAGGGTCCCTCCCAAATTGGATCACCAGCCAAGGTAAAGTGGACAGCTGTGGTCTGGTATTCTCAGGGTGGGAAGGTCCATAGTTATTGGGCCTTCACAGCCTAAAAATAGCAGGCCGCAGGCACCCCAGACGTGGCGCATCCACTAGATGCGCCAATCCTGGCGCTTCACCCCAGCTCATCCCGTTCCCTGGTGCAGTGGCAAACGGGGTAATAAATCGGGTTGATACTAGCTGTAAAGTCACCTGAGATCAAGCCCAGCAGTTTGTGATGTCATGGCGTCTATTAGATACCCAACATCATAAACTGTCAAAACTAACAAAAAAAAAAAATCGACAAAAGAAATTTATTTGAAAAAACAGTCCCCAAAACATTTCCTCTTTCACCAATTTATTGTAAGAAAAAAAATAAAGGGGTCCCACGATGACTCTGGACCGTCTAGAATACGGGGGGGAGACACTCAAGGAACGTATCCCCCATTTTCTAGGAGTGCGGACCCTTCATGTGAGGAGTGTGGGTGCAATGAATCTGCACTCACTCTCCCCGGGTCCACAGCAGCAGAGTCCATGTCGTAATGGTTGCTACCAAAGCTGCAATGCCCTGCTCATGAGGGCATGCCTAATCAGGAGAACTACTGTAGAGGAAGCTCTGCTCACTGGTATATAGGTGCTCAGAGGTAATAATAGATAAAATTAGTGAGTAACCTCGGCACTCTAAATCTCCCAGACTAAGTCAGTAAGTCACAACGGATAGTAATGCAAAATCACTCTTTATTGGTCCGTATTAAGAAAAAAAAAATTTTCATAAGCATATATGTTTTTGTCCAAAACAAGTTACAAATGACGTTTCGGCCTGAGCCTTCGTCAGATTGGACTTATCTGCATGTAATCATGAGAAATGACAATAATCAGTATCACATAAGAGTGAGAGAACAATAACATAAACTCGAACAATGTAGAGGTACAATTGGGATGCAGCAAAAAAATTGCAACACAGCAAGAAATGAAACACATGATACAAATGTCATAATACAGTACAAGGACAAAATAGTAATGACAAATATGGGGTCAGAGTAGGCTTAGACAGCTCTGGTACGAAAGAGATGTCAATCATAAAGTAACATGTGCAGTAGGTGTAGAGCTACAGTATGCATGGCAGAGCTAATGGGTAGACCGACTATAGAAAAAGAACGGAGAAAAGAGGAGAAAAAGTGGAGAAAAGTGGAGAAAAAGTGGAGAAAAAGTGGAGAATAAGTGGAGAAAAAATGGAGAAGTGGAGAAAAAGTGGAGAAAAAGTGGAGAAAAAGTGGAGAAAAAATGGAGAAAAAAATGGAGAAAAAGTGGAGAAAAAGTGGAGAAAAAGTGGAGAAAAAGTGGAGAAAAAGGGGAGAAAAAGTGGAGAAAAAGTGGAGAAAAAATGGAGAAAAAAACGGAGAAAAAGTGGAGAAAAAGTGGAGAAAAAGTGGAGAAAAAGTGGAGAAAAAATGGAGAAAAAGTGGAGAAAAAGTGGAGAAAAAATGGAGAAAAAGTGGAGAAAAAGTGGAGAAAAAATGGAGAAAAAAATGGAGAAAAAGTGGAGAGAAAGTGGAGAAAAAGTAGAGAAAAAGTGGAGAAAAAGTGGAGAAAAAGTGGAGAAAAAATGGAGAAAAAATTGGAGAAAAAGTGGAGAAAAAGTGGAGAAAAAGTGGAGAAAAAGTGGAGAAAAAGTGGAGAAAAAGTGGAGAAAAAATGGAGAAAAAAATGAAGAAAAAGTGGAGAAAAAGTGGAGAATAAGTGGAGAAAAAATGGAGAAAAAATGTAGAAAAAGTGGAGAAAAAGTGGAGAAAAAATGGAGAAAAAGTGGAGAAAAAGTGGAGCACCCTTTGGTACCTTTCATGTGGCACTAAGGGGTGCTTAGCTTTGTATTTAGCCAAAAAAATAGGGACAAAAATGACGTAGGGTTCCCCCTAGTTTTGTAGCCAGCTAGGGTAAAGCAGACGGCTGCAGCCTGCAGACCACAGCTGGCAACCTCACCTTGGCTGGTAATCCACAACTGAGGGCACCCTACGCTGTTATTTTAAATTAAATAAATAATTTAAAAAAAGAACACGTAGGGGTCCCCCCAAAATTGGATCACCAGCCAAGGTAAAGCAGACAGCTGGGGCCTGATATTCTCAGACTAGGGAGGTCCATGGTTATTGGACTCTCCCCAGCCTAAAAATAGCAGGCCGCAGCCGCCCCAGAAGTGGCGCATCCATTAGATGCGCCAATCCTGGTGCTTCGCCCCAGCTCATCCCGCGCCCTGGTGCGGTGGCAAACGGGGTAATATATGGGGTTAATACCAGATGTGTAATGTCACCTGGCATCAAGCCCTGGGGTTGGTGAGGTCAGGCGTCTATCAGATACCCGACATCACCAACCCAGTCAGTAATAAAAAAAAATAGACGACAAACACATTTTTATTTGAAAAAACACTCCCCAAAACATTCCCTCTTTAACCAATTTATTAGAATGAAAAACAAATCCAGGTCTGCTGTAATCCAAGGGGTTGCCATGACGATCCACACTGTCCCAGTCAATGAAGAGCAGAATGTTCCCCATTGGCTGGGAGAGCAGTGCAGTGACCTGAGCTAACATCAATGGGTCAGCCCAGGTCACTGCAGGGCATGACAAGTGCTGCTGTCAGCGAGGTACATTACCTGCGCTGATCTCCAGCACACTGACAGCCCCTGTCACTAAGTTCAATGACCGGCGCCTTCACACCAAGTATCGCGAGAGGCCCGTGACATCACCGCTAGTCAGTCTCGGGTTGGAAGCGAGAGGTGATGTGACAAGCGGCGGCCATGGAGGACAGTGACAGCGCTGAGGTCGGGATGGCGGGACTTCATCACCGCAGGTAAGCCGAGCGGGGTGTGTGTGTGTGTGTGTGTGTGTGTGTGTGTGTGTGTGTGTATGTGTGTGTGTGTGTGTGTGTGTGTATGTGTATGTGTACATGCCGTGGGCAGGAGGGGGCGGAGCGAGCTGAGCGGGGAAGTGTGGGCTTCCTGCACGTAACTAGGATAAACATCGGGTTACTAACCAAAGCGCTTTGGTTGGATACCCGATGTTTATCTTGGTTACCAGCTTGTGGCAGGCTGCCAGCGATGGCTCCTGCACACTGTAGCTGTAAAAAGCCCTGCTTTTTACTGCTAGAACCGTTCTCGAACGTATCTAGAACTATCGAGCTTTTGCAAAAAGCTCGAGTTCTAGTTCGATCTCGAACAGCCCCCAAAATCACTCGAGCCTAGAACTGGAGAACCTCGAACCGCGAACCGCGCTCAACTCTACACAGGAGCTGAAAAATTAACCAAATACATTGAATCACATGCCACTTGATGCGTATGGTGCATCATACTCCAGCACATTTTTGAACAAGATTAACATACAAAACACCAACCTTGAAGAATATGAGTACGGTTACAGTATTTTAGGTTATTTTACAACTATTTCATGTTAACGTAAGTTATTAGGCAGTAGCAAAGGCTTCATAGTAGTTTCTTAGTAGATGCGTATGGAAGTGGTGATGTATTTGGGTGGTGTTATCTCCAAGACAGGCTTGGATTGTCATAGTAAAAATATAGGACTTGAATCAACTAAATTCAGAAAGGAGAAGTAAATAATAAAAATAATAATATTACAAAAATTTTATTGAACCATTTTTTACACACAGAATTTTATACAACTTTCCCAGTTACACGTCAATAACTTGTCAATAATTTCTGCTGATAGATTAATACAGAGTCAAGAGTTAAAAACTACAGACAATCTGAAACTCAATTCTCATTTTTTTTTCTTTCCAGAATGAAAAAGAAGAAAATATTACTGAAATATATGACAAAAAAAGAATATAATAGAGAACATAACACATTTTCTTTCCTTTGAAAATTCCACAAATTTAGAATATACAGATTTTTATGAAAACAATACAAGAAGTGACGGTCATGAAATCGAGGTCTATGAAGTAATTTATTATGCGGGGGTCATCTAAGTGTTTTGTTTGTTGTAAATCATTGGAAACTGTCTTGTCATTTGGTTCGACTTCTTAAGAAACAAAAGAAACCATCAATGTCGTGGGGTTCCTCATTTTGGCCATCGCTGATTTGTTCTTTGCAATAATGTTTCTTGTGTTTGTTACACAATGTTTTTTAGCACATATGTCTTTTTTCACAGTTTATTCTTGCTGCTATTATCTTTTAATATGTCGGTCAGTGTTCTCCAGCTTACGGTCATCAGTGTAGACCGATACATCTGTGTCGTGTTCCCGGTATGGTGTCATAACCACCGGAGACCAAGATTGGCTTTCATCATTACTCAGATCATTTGGATGATTTCATTGGTTCAGTCTATGCCCTTCTTACAATATGTAGACTTGTCTAATGTTTATAACTTCACACTTTGCGACTTCAACATGAATAGATCTACTTTGATAAAAATGATATTTTCGGAATTTATCTTCTTCTTCCTTCTACCTTTGATCATCATTGTGTCCTGTTTCATCGTGATTTTCATGCACATGAGAAGGAAACGCATCTTCACATCTTCTAAAGGGGGTTTTATGCGCAGCGACATCGCTAGCGATGTTGCTGGTGAAAGCACCTGCCCCCGTCGGTTGTGCGTTATGAGCAAATCGCTGCCGGTGGCGCACAACATTGTTAGGACCCGTCACATGGGACTTACCTGCCTAGCGACGTCGCTGTGGCCAGCGAACCGCCTCATTTCTAAGGGGGTGGTTCGTGCGGTGTCACAGCGGCATCACTAAGCGGCCGCCCAATAGAAGTGGAGGGGCGGAGATGAACGGCCGTAACGTCCTGTTCACCTCCTTCCTTCCTCATTGTGGGCGGCCGCAGGAACGGTGTTGTTCCTTGTTCCTGCGGTGTCACACGTAGCAATGTGTGCTGCCGCAGGAACGACGAACAGCCAGCATCCTGCAACAGCAACGATATTAGGAAAATGAACGACGTGTCAACGATCAACGATAAGGTGAGTATTTTTGATCACTAACACTCGCTCGGAGCTGTTACACACAACGACGTTGCTAACGACGCCGGATGCGCGTCACGGAACCCGTGACCCCGGCGATATATCGTTAATACGTTGTTGCGTGTAATGGGGCCTTAAGACTTTTAAAACCATCAAGATTTCAAGGAAAAATGTTGTGGCTCCTTCCAGGCTATGTTTGAGAAGGCATTTCTAGAAAATGAGAAGGCAGAGTTTGAAAAACAAGAAAGGATTACAGCTCTTACAAGGTTGCAAGAAGTCATAGCATAAACTACACTGTGACTTTGGAAATAATGTATATTAAGTTTTATTTGCTTATATCTTTTTATTGCTCTATTTTCAGAATTAAATAAAACTTAATACTGTATATAAACGGACTGTGGGGGGCTAATATTGTTTATAGAGGGCTCATAATGTATATAGGGAGCTTTGTGGGGCTCACATTGTATATAGTGGTGGTGTGTGGGTTTATAGTGTATAAAGGAGGTGGCTGCCAGCACACTTAATTCTGTTCAATTTTAAGTGATACAACTAATATTAATATTAGATAATAATTACAATTATTTTGTTAATATTGATATTGAAGAGAGTAAATTCAACCTATTGGCTTGGCCTCCAAAACAGTCACAGTCTCTCATGTGGACCTTCACAAAAATGAATTCCATACTCCGGCTCCAGAATGATTTATACAAGTTAGGCAAGATGACTGTAAATTAATTTTGTCTACTTGTGATGGAAAAAAACATAACTGAAAGCAAATGAATATACTATACAGTGAATAACCACAACATTGGAAACAAAACCAAAACGATAAAAAATGGGTGTTTTCTGTGATAGGGCTACAGTAGGGATAATGAGGGAAAGTCGTCACCGAGCGGGGGCGCCACGACGTGACGGTTGGGGTGGCAACCTCCGTGGTCAGGTAGGGATAGACCTTCTCTTAGATTTAGGGACAGTTAGTGTGCTTTTGATAACCTTTTTGAAGTGGAACACTTTGTTGGTGTCTATTGTGAGGACTGGCTCATTTTTACGTTTCTTGGGAATCGACAGGGATAATATTCCCTGAGAGATGTGTCTTGTCTCTATGTGTGAATCCTGCCAAAAAATACTATTTCATTTTTGCTCCCTGTAAGGAGCTGTTGGGTTTGACGGTAGATCCGTTCCTTTTTACCCTTTAGATTTGATGGGGTATCGTATTGACTCCTCTTCCTTTTTGACGTTATCCCTCATCACAGGTCCTTATTGGTCAGAATTATGACTATACTGAAAAATTTTGAATCTAGCCATTGAGGCATATACAGTGGGGCATTCTCTTTTATAAAAATATAAGATCTGGATAGATAGCGGTGGCTGTATATCACTAAAATAGTTTGGGTTATAGCTATATTCTAGACATTATCTAAAAGCAGATCTATCAAAAGTATTAAACCGCCTATCAACATACCGGTTGTATACTGCAGCAGTTTTCAAGCAGTTTCAGCCCCTAATACTATTATCACATGTCCTGCAGTGACGCATATAATTGTGAATCATGACATCAGGTAAGGTGACTTTCCGGCGTTCCATGTGACCGATGACATTTTCAGCACGTGTTTGTATACCGATCACGTGATTACGGTTTACCTAACGCGAGATTGTGCCGAACACATGTTATGGCTGGAAACAGAAATACCGGCCATACGGCAAAGACACAAGGGTATTGCAGGAAGTGCGGTCTCAGTCTGGCGTTACATTAGCTGGAACAGCGTGTGATTCACGCGCAGTGAATGCAAGATATGTATGCTCCCCTGGCAGGTAATTATTATTATTTAATCTGTAATGGAAAGGTGCCTGAAGGTTAGGATAAGATGTTGTTTATGGCATTAACACTGCAATGGGATTTTTTTGTGGAGGAGCTATGTTTATTTGTTTATATTCTATAAACAATTTTAAGATACCTCTACTGTACCACTAAAGTCTGGTTAGGAGCTCATTATGTCTCTTGTACTGCAGCCTCCAACTCCCCTGATGAATCAATTCTGAGGCAATGCGTCGGGTAGGAGAGCTTTTGAGCAATCACTGGATATTACCTGCGGTAGTGTGTGGCTGTATGAGGCCCCCCTTCTTCTATTTAGAGGTAACACCAGTGTAACTGACTAGCAGTGGGTCCAAATGGTAAATATATACCCCACTCCTGTCAGTCTACATTATTTTGTCAGCAATTTTGAGGTTAATAATAATCAGACTAATAAGAAAAATAACCTGATGAATTAATTGGTTCCATTTGCAAAATACATTTTAATGTGACCTTGCTTGTCAAATAGAAAACATTTCTCTCAATAGGGGTTGTTTTGTTGGGGGTGTCCAAGAGATATTTTTTCACATCCCTACTTTTAATGCTATATATATATATATATATATATATATATATATATATATATATATACAGTTAGGTCCAAAAATATTTGGACAGTGACACAATTTTCGCGAGTTGGGCTCTGCATGCCACCACATTGGATTTGAAATGAAATCTTTACAACAGAATTCAAGTGCAGATTGTAACGTTTAATTTGAAGGTTTGAACAAAAATATCTGATAGAAATTGTAGGAATTGTACACATTTCTTTACAAACACTCCACATTTTAGGAGGTCAAAAGTAATTGGACAAATAAACCAAACCCAAACAAAATATTTTTATTTTCAATATTTTGTTGCGAATCCTTTGGAGGCAATCACTGCCTTAAGTCTGGAACCCATGGACATCACCAAACGCTGAGTTTCCTCCTTCTTAATGCTTTGCCAGGCCTTTACAGCCGCAGCCTTCAGGTCTTGCTTGTTTGTGGGTCTTTCCGTCTTAAGTCTGGATTTGAGCAAGTGAAATGCATGCTCAATTGGGTTAAGATCTGGTGATTGACTTGGCCATTGCAGAATGTTCCGCTTTTTTGCACTCATGAACTCCTGGGTAGCTTTGGCTGTATGCTTGGGGTCATTGTCCATCTGTACTATGAAGCGCCGTCCGATCAATTTTGCGGTATTTGGCTGAAACTGGGCTGAAAGTATATCCTGGTACACTTCAGAATTCATCCGGCTACTCTTGTCTGCTATGTCATCAATAAACACAAGTGACCCAGTGCCATTGAAAGCCATGCATGCCCATGCCATCCCGTTGCCTCCACCATGTTTTACAGAGGATGTGGTGTGCCTTGGATCATGTGCCGTTCCCTTTCTTCTCCAAACTTTTTTCTTCCCATCATTCTGGTACAGGTTGATCTTTGTCTCATCTGTCCATAGAATACTTTTCCAGAACTGAGCTGGCTTCATGAGGTGTTTTTCAGCAAATTTAACTCTGGCCTGTCTATTTTTGGAATTGATGAATGGTTTGCATCTAGACGTGAACCCTTTGTATTTACTTTCATGGAGTCTTCTCTTTACTGTTGACTTAGAGACAGAGCTCACCAGTCAATTCCTTTTTTCTCAGAATGTACCCGACTGTTGATTTTGCTACTCCAAGCATGTCTGCTATCTCTCTGATGGATTTTTTCTTTTTTTTCAGCCTCAGGATGTTCTGCTTCACCTCAATTGAGAGTTCCTTAGACCGCATGTTGTCTGGTCACAGCAACAGCTTCCAAATGCAAAACCACACACCTGTAATCAACCCCAGACCTTTTAACTACTTCATTGATTACAGGTTAACGAGGGAGACGCCTTCAGAGTTAATTGCAGCCCTTAGAGTCCCTTGTCCAATTACTTTTGGTCCCTTGAAAAAGAGGAGGCTATGCATTACAGAGCTATGATTCCTAAACCCTTTCTCCGATTTGGATGTGAAAACTCTCATATTGCAGCTGGGAGTGTGCACTTTCAGCCCATATTATATATATAATTGTATTTCTGAACATGTTTTTGTAAACAGCTAAAATAACAAAACTTGTGTCACTGTCCAAATATTTCTGGCCCTGACTGTATATGAGAAATATAGGTCCCATAGTATACATTTGGGAATCAAATTTTCAGGTCTTTAGTCTGACTGTAATTTCAGTGCAGGGGAGTTGAGCCCATTGGCTCGAAAAAATACAAATCTCTCGCACTAGTCCTAGCACAAACAATCAAAATTGCTACTCTGTCTTAATTTGGTGGTAGCGCATTTATGGATTTTATGTAAACTTGACCTAGAGTCATTTTAATAAATTATATTAAAAGTTAAATTTAAATACCATTTGCTAGTAAATAAACAAAATGTCAAAAAGCAGAATTAAAAAGAACATTAGTCATGAAAAAAAAAAGTTCCAAGAAAAAAAATTCTCAGTAAGGATTAAGGAAGTTAAATATCAGATATGAGACATACGAATAGAAAGTCAATAGATTGACAAAGAGACAGAAAAGTTACCAACACATTCAGAAGCAGCGGGTAGGTATATAGACAACTAATTTTGTAGTATAGCAGTGCAGTTATGTTTAAGGAAGCTAATTATCAGATATGAAACATGAGAATAGAAAGTCTATAGATTGACAAAGAGGCAGAGAAGCCACTAACACATTCAGAAGCAGTGGTAGGTATATAGATGACTAATATTTTAGTATAGCAGTGCAGTTATGTTTAAGGAAGCTAAATATCTTATATGAGACATGAGAATAGAAAGTCTATAGATTGTCAGAAAGGCAGAGAAGCCACTAACACATTCAGAAGCAGCGGTAGGTATATAGACGACTAATTTTGTAGTATAGTGTTGTAGTAGTTATGTTTTGTTATATTATTATATTGCAACATGTCTAACAACTAAAAAATATTAGACAAATGGTAAAAAACAGAGTACATAACAAAGAATGAGTGATATTTTCTAGATAGAACAATATCTGCTACTGCATTATTGGTCACTACTGGAAATGTTTAGCCCTTAATTCACTGCAGATTAGTTCATTCATTATAGTTTTACCGTTTTCTTTCATATCCTTTCCAATCCTTTGGTGTAACTTGATTCTCATTTTTCTTTTTTTCAACCCTACATAAAATGTGACTATAAGTAAGGTGATCCCATCATGAAATATGATTTATCAAAATGTTAGGATCACAGATATTTAAGACAAATTAAATTAGAAACAGATTTTTTTCATTTTTTCTAGAGATCAATATCCATAACATAAATCTGTAATTAACAGAAAAATGTGATAACTAGAGAAAAGTTCCATCGGAAGAAAAGAGAATTAGAATAATGGCATAACCCTATAATATTGTTACAGATTTTTTTTATAGGTTTCTGATGGCTTATGTAGTCCCTGTCCAATTTGTTTAACATTTCTTATATGCAAGGGACATGTTTGATGAATAGAAAGAGTCACTTAATTATCAAGGAGAATATTAAATGTTAAATATTGTGCTTTAGCAATGTTTCCTTCAATCGAAATATGAGAGAACGCGATTCTGTATTTCAGGGACCCTTTTGATCCACATCTCTTTTCTTTTAAGAATGGGTATTGAAACTCAAATTTTATTTTACTGAAGGAGTAAAAATTGTTTTAATTTTTATTTTGTAATTCAATACTACACATGAAGATAAGGAAGGTTTTCAAAAAAATTCATCAGAGTAATGTGAATTGATCTTTGATTGCCAAGTCATAAGTAAAACCTGTAAAATCTGTATTCAGTGAAGACATATTTCCCCATTATTGAGATAGAAAATGACAGTTGGTGCTTAGAAGCAGATTTCTCAGATAAGATCTATTACAATGTTGCTTATTTTCGTAATATTCAATTTTGAAATAAAAATATAAATAAAACGGAAGTAACATTTTAAGTTTTTCAGCCACAATGTTTGATTAGCCTGGCATTTTTTTCACTTGCTTTGACTGAGGTCATTTAATAGATAAACTGGTTCCTGTTCCTCGATGTGCGCTGTTACTCATCTCTCCGTTACGGGCACAATGCCTGATGATGCCAGCAACATTTCTTCATCCAGCTCCACGTTTCCTCTTTATATTTAGCTCTACTTCTCTATTTGTCTTGGATTATACTCAGCTCTGCTAATATCTTGTATTGTGATTTCAACATTGCTCTTAACCACATCCTGCAGAGCATTGATTAATTATTTCAACTTTTGAAATCTATTAGGCTGTGCAAACGCTACAATTATTAGTGACTTCCAGATAACCAGAACCTAACCGGATTTAAAAAAAGAAAATCCCGGGATTGATCCCGGTTATCTGTCCGGACACTGGTCCCTATAAAAGTCTATGAGGACCTGAATCTGGTGATTAAAAATGATGGTAGAAGGAATAAGGAGATAGGAACAAGCGAGCTGTACTCATCGAGATTTCGGTGTGGCTCTAATGGCTTTCCCTGTCAATGAAGGTTAATGTGCAGCCCCAGAAGTCAATGGGCGGCTGCGGGAGCAGTTACAGCCACATTGGAGCCTCGGTAAGTATAGCACCACTTGTTTTCTTATGTTTTCTTTATTTTTACTTTATTTTTTTGTATTAACCATGTTCCAGATCCAAATCATTACCTGGAATTCCCTGAGAATTTTGAGCTCGGCACTCGGGTATGTTTGAAATTGTGTAGATCCGGATTTTTAAAGTCTGGATCCACCCATCATTAATAATATTGCAGGTATAAATATAATTGTGGATTTGCTGTGTTGTTGTAGCGTTTTTGCTTGCTTTTTTGCATGCCTTTTTAAACTGCATTGAATGTGTTAGAGATAGATATACATATAAAAAAAACTATTTGGTCTCAGTGTCAGTATGAGTTTCAAATACCTGCTCAATGTCCATGGGGCAAATTCAAATAATAACTATGCTCCTGCATTGCTTACAGGTGTATTAAACATATTATAATGGTTATGTGTGGTTGTGATTTGTTTTTGCACCTCGATCTGCTCATTTGCTTTCACTGGCTTAGTTCTCTCTTTGTGAGACTCCAATTCTTTCACTTTTACTTGGAGCCATTACAGACACCCTGTTTACTTTCTCTTGCCTTTATATATACATGTTTACCCTGTGAATGACACTACCATCCAATATTTACATGTTATTTCTATAACCAATGTAATATTTAGATTCAGATGTTTTTATTTTGTGCCTTGTATCTGTGTTTAGAGAGTAATAGAGACGGGTTTCACAGCCGCGCCAAAGGACTACTGGATTCTTCTCAGATTAATGTTTCTTTATTTCATGCACAGGTCAAGTCTACGCATTTCAGGAGAACACAGCTCCCTTCTTCAGGACAAACCAGCAAAGAATCATCAAATCATGATTTGATTTGATGATTCTTTGCTGGTTTGTCCTGAAGAAGGGAGCTGTGTTCTCCTGAAACGCGTAGACTTGACCTGTGCATGAAATAAAGAAACATTAATCTGAGAAGAATCCAGTAGTCCTTTGGCGCGGCTGTGAAACCCGTCTCTATTACTCTCTGTTATCTGCCTTATGGGGACCGCTGCCGGGACTTGGTGTTACATGCTGCTATAGGTGTTGTGACTGTCACAACCCGAATTGGTGAGTAGTATTACTCTGTGCTTCACCCTATATATATTGGGGTAAGACCTTATTGCGCTTTCTTTTTCCACAGTTTTCATTTGTATCTGTGTTTAACATTCTACACATTTTATTGTTTTCTCTTTGTAAATGGTTTTCATATGTATATCTATTTTGTTATGTCCAGTTGTTATTTGATTTTGCACCTCTGCTGCTCATTTGTTTTCACTGGCTTAAGCCCACTTTACACGCTACAATATATCTTACAATGTGTCGGCGGGGTCACGTCGAAAGTGACGCACATTTGGCATCATAAGTTACATTGTAGCATGTAACAGCTACGTACGATTGCGATTGAACGGTAAACCATTCATCGCACGCACGTCGTTCATTCCTGAGGAATTGAACGTCAGGTTGTTCATCGTACCCGGGGTAGCGCACATTGCTGTGTGTGACACCCCGGGAATGATGAACAGATTTTACCTGCGTCCTGCGGCTCCTGGCCAGCAATGCGGAAGGAAGGAGGTGGGCGGGATCTTTACGTCCCGCTCATCTCCGCCCCTCCGCTTCTATTGGCCGGCAGCCGCGTGACGTCGATGTGACGCCGAACGTCCCTCCCACTCCAGGAAGTGGATGTTCGCTGCCCACATCGAGGTTGTATGGATGGGTAAGTACGTGTGACGGGGGTTAATCGTTTGTGCGGCATGTTCAACAAATTGAACGTGCCATACGTACGATGGAGGCGTTGCAAATCGCATACGATATCGTATGCGAAATTGCAACGTGTAACGCAGGCTTTAGTTCTCTCTTTGTGAGACTCCCATACTTTAACTTTTACTCGGAGCCATTACACAAACCCTGTTTACCTTATTTTGCCTTAATATATATAATATATATATATATATATAAAAAAATATACATGTATATATATATTAATATACATGTATATATATATATATATATATATATATATATATATATATATATACACACACATATATATATATATATATATATATATATATATATATATATATATATACACACACATTTACCTAGTGATCTACCATCCATTATTTAAATGTTATTTACATAACCAGTGTAATGTTTAGATTCAGACATTTTTATTTTGAGCCTTGTATCTGTGGTTTACATTCTACACATTCTCTCGTTTTCTCTTTGCAAAAAGTTTTCATCTATAGCTATTGTGTTATGTCTGATTGTTATTTGATTTTTTACCTCTGCCTGTCATTTGTTTTCACTGGCTTAGTTCTCTCTTTGTGAGACTCCCATACTTTCACTTTACTTGGAGCCATTACACAAACCCTGTTTACTTTCTTTTGCCTTTATATATATGTTTACCCTGTGAATGACACTACCATCCAATATTTACATGTTATTTATATAACCAATGTATTATTTAGATTCAGATGTTTTTATTTTATGCCTTGTGTCTGTTTTTTTACAGTCTACACGTTCTTCTGTTTTCTCTTTGCAAATGGTTTTCATGTGTACATCCATTTGGTTATGTCTGATTGTTATTTGATTTTTCCCCTCTGCTGCTCATTTGTTTTCACTGGCTTAGTTCTCTCTTTGTGAGACTCCCATACTTTCATACCTTGGACCAATTACACAAACACTGTGTACTTTCTTTTGCCTTTATATATGTTTATCTAGTTTTTGGGAATAGTTCTTTTATTTTCACTTTCACAAAATTTATTCTATTTCATACTGGATTAAATTAGTTTTTCTGAATAATGCAATTTTGGTTTAATAATTAATGAATAGATAGAGGGATAGATAGATAGATAGAGGGATAGATAGACAGATAGAGAGATAGATAGATAGAGGGATAGATAGATAGATAGATAAATAGATAGATAGATAGAGGGATAGATAGACAGATAGAGAGATAGATAGATAGGTAGAGGGATAGATAGATAGATAGATAAATAGATAGATAGATAGATAGATAGATAGATAGATAGATAGATAGATAGATAGATAGATGGATAGAGGGATAGATAGATAGATAGACAGAAGGATAGATGGATAGATAGTTGGAAGGATAGATAGATGAATAGATAGAGGGATAGACAGATAGATAGATAGATAGATAGATAGATAGATAGATAGATAGAGGGATAGATAGATAGATAGATAGATAGATAGATAGATAGATAGATAGATAGATAGAGGGATAGATAGATAGATAGAGGGATAGACAGATAGATAGATAGATAGATAGATAGATATTTAAATAGATAGATAGATAGATAGATAGATAGATAGATAGATAGAGGGATAGATAAATAGATAGATAGATAGATAGATACACAGACAGACAGACCGATAGATAGATAAATAGATAGATAGATAGATAGATAGATAGATACACAGACAGACATAAAGACAGACAGACAGATAGACAGATAGATAGATAGATAGATACACAGACAGACATAAAGACAGATAGACAGATAGATAGATAGATAGATAGATAGATAGATAGATAGATAGAGGGATAGATAGATAGATAGATAGATAGATAGATAGAGGGATATATAGATAGATAGAGGGATAGACAGATAGATAGATAGATAGATAGATAGATAGATAGATAGATAGAGGGATAGATAGATAGATACACAGACAGACAGACCGATTGATAGATAGATAGATAGATAGATAGATAGATAGATAGATAGATAAATAGATAGACAGACAGACAGACCGATAGATAGATAGATAGATAGATAGATAGATAGAGGGATAGATAGATAGATAGATAGAGGGATAGACAGATAGATAGATAGATAGATAGAGGGATAGATAGATAGATACACAGACAGACATAAAGACAGATAGACAGATAGATAGATAGATAGATAGACAGACAGACAGACAGACAGATAGATAGATAGATAGATAGATAGATAGATAGATAGATAAATAGATAGACAGACAGACAGATAGATAGATAGATAGATAGATAGATAGATAGATAGAGGGATAGATAGATAGATAGATAGATAGATAGAGGGATAGATAGAGGAATCAATCAACAGTCTTGATGAATAAGTTGAATAATAATCTTTTTTATTATTATTTTTATTATTATTATTATTTTAGATTCAGACTCAGAATGGACGCTGCTGATTTTAACCCCATCTCACCTGATATAATTCTGGATTTTAATAACCAGTAAGTTATATATATATATATATATTTCTCATTTTTGTACTTTAAGTTTCTGCTGCTCTCGTGTGCCTGGATAGGAAATTCCATTTTCAGATTTTCATTGCATTATTAATCCTTTCACCCCCGGTGTACTTGGTAGGAAAATGCATTTTCAGATTCCAGTGATATATATAATATTATTAATTCTGTGTTCCAAGCTTCTATTTAATACTTAATAGCAAAATCATGTAACAGATTTTCTATTAAGAGATTGTTCACTAGTTGGACACGCCCTTCTCATTTGCCATGTGCGCCCCCATAAAAATAAAAAAAGGCTATACTCACCTACGGTGCCAGCAATGTCGGCAGTTACATTCACAGGGCCTACGTGACATTGTTATGACACACATTTCCCGTGGGCAGTCACCACCAGCTTCTGTCTTCCCGCCTTCAGATCTTTAGGTAATTAACAGGAAGTGAGCCCTGCGGCCAATTACTTCCTGCTGATTGCCTAACCGTCTGAAGCCGAAGAGAATGGAAGCTGGCGGTGGTGATTGCTCATGGAACTTGCGTTTCATAACATTGTCATCTGGGCCCCAGGAACGTGGTTTTTAGCATTGCTATCTTCTTAATAGTGTTGAGCGAGTAATTGACTATTCGTACTATGTATGTACATCTATCTATGTACGTGCTATGCTTTTCGCGAGTACTGTCCACTACTCGCATATTCGTTACGAGTAGCGGGCGCAATGTAAGTCAATGGGAAATACTCGCAAAGTGGCAAATAACTCGAAAGCCGTGCTTTTCGTGCGAGTAGCGAATAGTATAGCTTTCGGGTTACTATCTACTTAGTGAGTATTTCCCATTGACTTACATTGCGCCCACTACTGGTAGCGAATATGCGAGTAACGGACAGTACTCGCTAACAGTATAGCTAGTACGAATAGTCAACTACTCGCTCAACACTACTTGTTAACCAAGTATACAAGAAGTTAACAAAATGTTTGTAGCTAAGGACTATAATGCGCCACTTTTGGCTGACTGCTGTCCTCTAGATGTAGTTTGATTACTTTCTCTTCCCGTGTCCAGCAATGAGTTTCCGCCAATGCTCCCATTGTCTGTTATCTGTAGAGATGAGCGAACACAAGGTTCAATTTTTGAACTGAATAACAACTTTAAAAAAATAGAGATCGGGTTAGGAGTTTGGATGCTTTACCTGTGAACTTAACTTGCATGAGCAATGCTATATTCAGGTACGCTTGGTGCTCAGCCCTGTACGAGCCCTTGCAGTGTTTGAAAGGCTCGCTCTGGGGGTAACAGCATCATGAATAGATATACTGTGTAACAAAAAGAAAATTTGAAAAAGCCCACTCACCCTCCCGAGAAGTGATCTGCTTATGGCTGACTGTATGCGGGTGGAGACTCAAACTTCCAATTAGTGATTCCAAACCTCCTCAGGCCAACTTCAGACCAGTGGCGGTTCAGTTCGTTTGCTGCCAGCGAACCAAACTTCCAAAGGTTCACTCATCTGTAATTATCTGCTGGCATCATGTTGACAGCGCTGCAGCCAATCAATGAGCCCTGCAGCTCAGAGTTGTCATCAACTCGATGAAGTCACTAATTGGTCAGGGGTGAGGGGTTTTCTGAAAGTTAAAAAGCACTTTAAGTCAAATGATATGCAAGTCTGCCCCATTACCTTTTCCTATAGGCAATGTTAACCTACTCTTCACATAAGTTGAAAAAAGGTGAGAAAGTTAAAAAGATCTTACTGTTAAAAATGTATCAAAGTCCAAATAACTTTCTGTGGTGGTATAACCTTAATGCATACCTCTGTGTCTATGTCCAAAATTATAAATTCTTCATGATCCTAATATCTACCCTATCATGTCTTCTAAGGTCATCTTACGAATTCAACAACACAAGTAACACACCGTCTTACAATGGTACTCAAAATGATCACATATACGTCATACAGAAATTATCAATTACAATATTCAGCATTGTTTTAGCTCTCGGGATTATCGGTAATGGATTAGTCATCTGGATTGCCGGATTCAGGATGAAGAAGACAGTCAGTGCGGTGTGGTTCCTCCACCTGGCCATTGCGGACTTCCTGTGCTGTGCGTCCGTTTCTCTGCTGATAGCACGGTTGACTTCCTCTTCCACAGACTCACTAGTTGTTATGTGCAACTTGAGCTTTTTTCTGTTTGGTCTGAACATGGGCGCCAGTATTTTTTTCTTGCTCGCCATGAGTATTGACCGCTGGGTGTCCGTCATGTGGCCATTTTGGGCAAAAGTTCACAGGACATATAAATTAGTTAGAATGACTGCAGGAATAATTTGGTTGATCTCCTTCCTTGTAAATGGTTTTAGTTGGTTTGCATCAAATTTTTTTTCATATCACATAACGGAATGGTGTATAATAGACGACAATGAACAACTCTATTTTCGTAAGATTCCCTTTACTAATCGGCTGCACAAATTAGTTATAATGTGTGTGATCCCTTTTCTCATCATCGTCACCTCTTATGTCACCATTTTCTTTAAACTTAGAAAAAGTAAGAGATCCCAGAGATCTCAGAGATCCTCCAGGATCATCACCGCTGTTATATTGTGTTTCTTTATCTGCTGGTTTCCATTTTTCATCTTGCCACTTACACCCATCTATGATGAAGATAGCCTTCTATTCCATAGTTTGAATACTATTGTTACCACCCTGGCTTGTATTAACAGCTGCTTGAATCCAATCATTTATGTATTTATCGGCCAAGATTTCCAACAAGGTTTTCTCAGATCCATTCCCTTCAAGCTTGAAAAAGCTTTAGGCGACCAGCCTAATGATGTATGTGTAGAACCACAGCCCTGTAAACCTACTCAAAGTATAGATGGTTAAAATATATTTTTTCATCCAAACCTTAAAAAGTTTTCCGTATCCTAAATTGATGTATTATCATCTTACAATTCATTTAAATCAGTTTTGTTATAAATTCATAGAGTGAAAAATAGATGGTTATTTTCTTGTTTTCATGATTATTTATGTAAAAAAGGTCTTTCTTAATAGTCTTACTAGCTTTAATTCTTGGCGTTGCCCGGGATAGTAACTGTCTCTATGTCTCTCTCTTTCTGTCTGTCCCTTTCCCTGTCTGTCTCTCTATCTCTTTCCCTGTTGGTCTGATTTTCTCGCTGTCTGTTTGTCTCCTTCCCTGTCTGTCTCTTTCCCTGTCTTTCCTTGTCTGTCCCTTTCCCTGTCTGTCTCTCCATCTCGTTCCCTGTCTATCTATCTCTTTCCCTGTCTATCTATCCCTTTCCCTGTCTGTCTATATCTCTTTCCCTATTAGTCTTATTTTTCCCTGTCTGTTTTTCTCTTTCCCTGTTTTTCCTTGTCTGTCTCTTTCCTGGTTTGTCTCTTTGTCTATGTCTATCTGTATCTCTCTGTCTCTTTGTCTGTCTGTCTCTTTGTCTGCATCTTTCCCTGTCTGTCACTTTCTCTGTCTGTCTCTTTCTCAGTCTGTCTCTTTCCCTGTCTGTCTCTATCTGTCTCTTTCCCTGTCTGTCTTTTTCCCTGTCTGTCTCTTTCCCTATCTCTTTTTCTGTCTGTCTCGGTGTCTGTCTCTTTCCCTGGCTGCATTGTGACACGCCAACATTCCATTCAAGGGTGTGGCTGCGCATTGTGACACGCCACCATTCTTTTACGTTCTGGCTGAATTCTGGCTCCAAGCTCCATTGACTTTACTGGAGGCAGGTTTTATGGTGATTGTTTGTAAAGCATGGGGTGAAATTTCGCCTCAAAACATAGTCTATGATGGTCCTGGAGTCAAATTGGGCTTCTGTGCAAAATTTTATGATTGTTCATTCGACTGTGTGGACTCCTTTAGCAGACATACACACACACACACACACACACACACACTGACATTCACTCAGATTAATATAAGATTACTAGGGAAAGTGGATCAAGAGAAATTTGAATTTGCTTGGTTTCACATTTTTCCTGGGAAATTAAACTTGTGGAGAAGTTTTTTAACCTCATATTTAATGTCGGTTATCAAGTCTCAGGATTTCTTGAGACCTTAGACCCATCTAGTCCTTGCTGCTCTTCTCAGCCATCACTGCTACCGGGACCTCTTACATTCAGCCAGGACTTCCACCTTTCATGATGCCCAGGAGGACTCTGTTTGAGTGTGTGGAAGGTCATGACATCAGCACTTGCTTCAAGATCTTCTGGGCACATATGCAGAGCTGTTCCAAGGCCTATTGACACCCAAAACTCGTAGCTCAGTTCAAGAGGCCCAGAGATTCCAGCACGAGTAATGAAGATGTGGCAATGACCAAATGTCTGATAATGAATAATAAAAGGGACACATAAGTGAGTGTTAAGGTGATAATTATGTTTTTATTTATATTTTTGATGGCTCTTTTTGGTTTAGAAAAATTGCAGCCAACAGTTGGCATATTCCTCAATTTGCATGTTAGTTCCAATAGGTGGCACTAGAGTTTGTCTCCTTACTCCCTGAAGAGACAATTTGAATATTACCCAGAGGAGCATTGAAGCCTCACTATTGACAGCCAGAATAATTTGTCAGTCTCCACAAGGAGAAAAGTTTTCCCCTTAAGACACCAGTAGAGTTTCTAATACAGCCAGATGAAATCTCATACCTTGCACTGAGGAAGGACAATCATCCCGAAACACCGTGTCTGCAAATTGAGGTTCTCATCCTCCATAAGGGCCACCGTTGACTGTTAGGATTGCTACTTCCAATAGGTTGCACTAGAGTTTGTCTCCTTCCTCCCAGAAGAGACCATTTGTTACGGGGGGCTGTCTGATAATAAACCTAAAGGAATGTCAGTCAGTCAGGGTCCACCGTGCAAAGACTCTGCTGCAGACTATGGCAGAGGATAAGGGGTATATAAGTGTGCCACTGTTAAAAATAATAGCACAAGTGCAGAGTGCAATACCTCTGTTAAACTCACAGAGGAATATAATTAGAAAATAAAGCAAGTCCTCCCTTACTTGGAGGGTGTGTGGAATGGTCTCTGTTAAAGATCACAGAGACAAAAGCAGTGAGTGGGAAATGGCACCTACCTAGGTCCGTTCCTCTAGTGGTGCCAGGAGACGGACAGCAGCGTAAGCCGCACAAAGCTCCTACCTGCGTTCGCTCCACCAGTGTGCGAGGACACGAACCACTAGATATGGCACCTGCCTAAGTCCACTCTTCTAGTGGTGCAAAAGAGACGGACAGCAGCGTAAGCCGCACAAAGCTCCTACCTGCATTCGCTCCACTAGTGTGCGAGGATACAAACAACTGCCAGATGCAGTATAAGGAACATTACCCTAGCGGCAACGTCCACCTACGAGTAGAATCACAAGGCCCAGCCGGACCATGTGCCTCAGGCACCTGCCTATGTCCGCTCCCCTAAGAGGTAAGGATACGGACTGCAGCTGAAGCTGTAAGGTATAAGAATGCTACCCTGCCGGTAGCGCTCACCTAGCATAGACAGAGAGATGCCTAGAGGAACGTGCACAGAGCGTCTACTCTCATGCATGAACCAAGACGACTGAGCGCCATGCGGCGTGCGTCAGGGTCCTATATAGACTCTGTGCCTCATCCAAGATGGAGGACATCAGAGCCAATCCGCTGCCAGAACGACAGGAATGACGTCACGCTGGCCTATCACCGAGCAAAGCGTCACAAGCACATGACCAGCGACCAATCGGCATAGAAGGTGTCAGAGACATGTGACCACGTGTCACAAGCACATGACCAGCATCCAATCGGCATAGAAGGTGTCAGAGACATGTGACCTCGTGTCTAGAGTTGAGCGCGGTTCGTGGTTCGTGGTTCTCCAGTTCTAGGCTCGAGTGATTTTGGGGCCTGTTCTAGATCGAACTAGAACTTGAGCTTTTTGCAAAAGCTCGATAGTTCTAGAAACGTTCGAGAACGGTTCTAGCAGCAAAAAAACAGCAAAATCCTAGCTTGGTTTCTGCTGTAATAGTGTAAGTCACTCTGTGAATCACACTATTATGACATTTCAGTGTATAGTGTGCGTGAACAGCGCCTTCAGATCACTGCTGTTTGTATAATGGCGATCGCCATTTTTTTTTTTTTTTTTCTTGTCTTCCTTCCCTAAGCGCGCGCGTCTTGTGGGGCGGGCCAGCATGTCAGCCAATCCCAGACACACACACAGCTAAGTGGACTTTGAGCCAGAGAAGCAACGGCATGTGTGATAGGATGTCCATGTCACATGTCCCTGCATTATAAAACCGGACATTTTCTTCCAGGACGCCATTATCTGCCTTCTGCGTCTTTGCTGTCAGACATCACTGTCGCAGCTCCGTCCTCCTGAGTCCTATAGCCGATACAGCTGTATGCGCTGCATACACAGCGTTAGACAGCATAGGGAGAGCACTTTATAGCAGTCCTTTTAAGGGCTCAAACCGGCAGGGTCAGAGTTAAGGTGACAGGTCCTGAAAACAGCGCCAGCGTCTGTGCAGCCAAGGTCAGGGTCAGGGATTTCCTCCCTGCATTTCACCATTAGGAGGGAATAGAAAGGCAGGCTTCCATTCCTCTACCCAGAGCACCACAACCCTGCCACTGTACCCTCTTGTCCTCTGCACACTCCAACTAATTATAACTAAGCCATTATACTAGCAAACACTCAGTGTACCTAGTGGCATCCTATACGTGGCTATTGGACTTTGCTATAGTCCCACTAGTGCCAAGACATTTGCAGAGCGCATCTGCCTGCGTTGCACACTCCAACTAATTATAACTAAGCCATAATACTAGCAAACACTCAGTGTACCTAGTGGCATCCTATACGTGGCTATTGGACTTTGCTATAGTCCCACTAGTGCCAAGACATTTGCAAAGCGCATCTGCCTGCGTTGCACACTCCAACTAATTATAACTAAGCCATTATACTAGCAAACACTCAGTGTACCTAGTGGCATCCTATACGTGGCTATTGGACTTTGCTATAGTCCCACTAGTGCCAAGACATTTGCAGAGCGCATCTGCCTGCGTTGCACACTCCAACTCATTATAACTAAGCCATTATACTAGCAAACACTCAGTGTACCTAGTGGCATCCTATACGTGGCTATTGGACTTTGCTATAGTCCCACTAGTGCCAAGACATTTGCAGAGCGCATCTGCCTGCGTTGCACACTCCAACTAATTATAACTAAGCCATTATACTAGCAAACACTCAGTGTACCTAGTGGCATCCTATACGTGGCTATTGGACTTTGCTATAGTCCCACTAGTGCCAAGACATTTGCAGAGCGCATCTGCCTGCGTTGCACACTCCAACTAATTATAACTAAGCCATTATACTAGCAAACACTCAGTGTACCTAGTGGCATCCTATACGTGGCTATTGGACTTTGCTATAGTCCCACTAGTGCCAAGACATTTGCAGAGCGCATCTGCCTGCATTGCACACTCCAACTCATTATAACTAAGCCATTATACTAGCAAACACTCAGTGTACCTAGTGGCATCCTATACGTGGCTATTGGACTTTGCTATAGTCCCACTAGTGCCAAGACATTTGCAGAGCGCATCTGCCTGCGTTGCACACTCCAACTAATTATAACTAAGCCATTATACTAGCAAACACTCAGTGTACCTAGTGGCATCCTATACGTGGCTATTGGACTTTGCTATAGTCCCACTAGTGCCAAGACATTTGCAGAGCGCATCTGCCTGCATTGCACACTCCAACTCATTATAACTAAGCCATTATACTAGCAAACACTCAGTGTACCTAGTGGCATCCTATACGTGGCTATTGGACTTTGCTATAGTCCCACTAGTGCCAAGACATTTGCAGAGCGCATCTGCCTGCGTTGCACACTCCAACTAATTATAACTAAGCCATTATACTAGCAAACACTCAGTGTACCTAGTGGCATCCTATACGTGGCTATTGGACTTTGCTATAGTCCCACTAGTGCCAAGACATTTGCAGAGCGCATCTGCCTGCGTTGCACACTCCAACTAATTATAACTAAGCCATTATACTAGCAAACACTCAGTGTACCTAGTGGCATCCTATACGTGGCTATTGGACTTTGCTATAGTCCCACTAGTGCCAAGACATTTGCAGAGCGCATCTGCCTGCGTTGCACACTCCAACTAATTATAACTAAGCCATTATACTAGCAAACACTCAGTGTACCTAGTGGCATCCTATACGTGGCTATTGGACTTTGCTATAGTCCCACTAGTGCCAAGACATTTGCAGAGCGCATCTGTCTGCGTTGCACACTCCAACTAATTATAACTAAGCCATTATACTAGCAAACACTCAGTGTACCTAGTGGCATCCTATACGTGGCTATTGGACTTTGCTATAGTCCCACTAGTGCCAAGACATTTGCAGAGCGCATCTGCCTGCGTTGCACACTCCAACTCATTATAACTAAGCCATTATACTAGCAAACACTCAGTGTACCTAGTGGCATCCTATACGTGGCTATTGGACTTTGCTATAGTCCCACTAGTGCCAAGACATTTGCAGAGCGCATCTGCCTGCGTTGCACACTCCAACTAATTATAACTAAGCCATTATACTAGCAAACACTCAGTGTACCTAGTGGCATCCTATACGTGGCTATTGGACTTTGCTATAGTCCCACTAGTGCCAAGACATTTGCAGAGCGCATCTGCCTGCGTTGCAAACTCCAACTAATTATAACTAAGCCATTATACTAGCAAACACTCAGTGTACCTAGTGGCATCCTATACGTGGCTATTGGACTTTGCTATAGTCCCACTAGTGCCAAGACATTTGCAGAGCGCATCTGCCTGCGTTGCACACTCCAACTCATTATAACTAAGCCATTATACTAGCAAACACTCAGTGTACCTAGTGGCATCCTATACGTGGCTATTGGACTTTGCTATAGTCCCACTAGTGCCAAGACATTTGCAGAGCGCATCTGCCTGCGTTGCACACTCCAACTAATTATAACTAAGCCATTATACTAGCAAACACTCAGTGTACCTAGTGGCATCCTATACGTGGCTATTGGACTTTGCTATAGTCCCACTAGTGCCAAGACATTTGCAGAGCGCATCTGCCTGCGTTGCACACTCCAACTAATTATAACTAAGCCATTATACTAGCAAACACTCAGTGTACCTAGTGGCATCCTATACGTGGCTATTGGACTTTGCTATAGTCCCACTAGTGCCAAGACATTTGCAGAGCGCATCTGCCTGCGTTGCACACTCCAACTCATTATAACTAAGCCATTATACTAGCAAACACTCAGTGTACCTAGTGGCATCCTATACGTGGCTATTGGACTTTGCTATAGTCCCACTAGTGCCAAGACATTTGCAGAGCGCATCTGCCTGCGTTGCACACTCCAACTCATTATAACTAAGCCATTATACTAGCAAACACTCAGTGTACCTAGTGGCATCCTATACGTGGCTATTGGACTTTGCTATAGTCCCACTAGTGCCAAGACATTTGCAGAGCGCATCTGCCTGCGTTGCACACTCCAACTAATTATAACTAAGCCATTATACTAGCAAACACTCAGTGTACCTAGTGGCATCCTATACGTGGCTATTGGACTTTGCTATAGTCCCACTAGTGCCAAGACATTTGCAGAGCGCATCTGCCTGCGTTGCACACTCCAACTAATTATAACTAAGCCATTATACTAGCAAACACTCAGTGTACCTAGTGGCATCCTATACGTGGCTATTGGACTTTGCTATAGTCCCACTAGTGCCAAGACATTTGCAGAGCGCATCTGCCTGCGTTGCACACTCCAACTCATTATAACTAAGCCATTATACTAGCAAACACTCAGTGTACCTAGTGGCATCCTATACGTGGCTATTGGACTTTGCTATAGTCCCACTAGTGCCAAGACATTTGCAGCACGTCTGCCTGCGTTGCACACTCCAACTAATTATAACTAAGTTGCATTGTCAGGGATATTTATTCTTTATTATTCTGCTGTTAATAAAGCTAGACCACCACTGCAATCTTCACCACCTCTCAATTTTTACTACCACATTTTCAGTCCACAATCTTGTCGCAATCAACATGAGTGGCAAAATGACAGATGCTGGTGGAAAGGGGAAGAGGCGTGGTGGAAAAGGAAAAAAAGGTTTTGTCTGTGGGGAAGGTGGCAAAGCTCCATTATCATCTGCTGAAGATAGACCATCTACCAGCAAAAGTAAGATGTCTATTACTTACCGTGGACAATCCGATGTGCTCCCTTTTTTACGGACACGAACAACAGGAAGAAAGGTAGATGATGGGCAAAAAAGGAAAATGCTTGAATGGATCTCAAGTGGTCCAACAAGTGCCATCTCAGCCACTTCAAGTACCGCATCCAAAAAACACCAGTCCTCTGAGTTGTCATCCCAATCACACTTGATTTCTCCCAGCTCTGAAGTCTCCATCAGCCCTGCACAGTATGGTGGAACTGAGATGGCTGAGTCTGCAGAGCTGTTCAGTCACACTATAGCCTGGGAATCAGAGGTCTGCTCCCAAGCTACAGTGAGTACAGAACAGGAAATGGTCTGCAGTGATGCCCAGAACCTTTGTGACTCTGATTCAGGCCGTGAGGACCAAGTTTCTGAGCATAATGTTGACCCTTTGTCACAAACTGTAACACCTGTGGTTATAGACAATGAGGAAAATACTGATGAAGATGAGACGCAGATACCCGATTGGGATGACAACTTAAATATTCGGTCAGGGCAAGAAGAGGCTTGGTCTGAGGGGGAGGGGAGTGCAAACACAACAATTGATGATGAAGTTCTAGATCCCACCTACTGTCAACCCCCAGTCACGCACTCGAGGAGGTCAACAGAGGCGGTGGAGGAGGATGCAACCGACGACGAAGTTACCTTGCGCCTTCCTGGACAGAGTCGGAGCACTGGTAGCACGTCTACAACTGCATCCTCAGCCACCACTCTGCCTATGAGCATTATTCGGGGTGGATCAACAGGTCGCATGGCCTCTAAGCCTTGCCTAGCCTGGTCCTTTTTTGACATAGCAAAAGATCGCCCAAATCATGTGATATGTAAAATTTGTCATGATTCTCTTAGTAGAGGTCAAAACCTCAGCAGTTTGACAACTTCTTCCATGAATCGTCACATGAATAAATATCATAGGTCCCGGTGGGAAGCTCACCGTGCTGCAATGCGGCCTAGCGGAGCGAACCATCCACCGCCCGCCCCTTCCAGTGCATCCGCGCGCTCTTCATCTTCTAGGACTGTGGGGACAGCTGTCACATCTGTTTTTCCACGCAAAACTTCCACCACTGTAACCGCAACAGGCAGTTTGCTTGTAAGGTCGTCAGTTGGTTTGGAAGGGGAAACAAGTGAGTGTGTACAGCTCTCTCAGACATCGATAGCACCAACGTTGGATGAAGGCAACATCATGTCTCCGCCTGCACTTTCCTCACAAACCTGCATTTTTCCAGGGACACCCTACTCAACACCGTCTACACACAGCAGCCAGATCTCTGTCCCTCAGATGTGGTCAAATAAAAGGCCACTTCCTCCGACCCATGACAAAGCTAAGAGGTTGACTCTATCCCTCTGTAAGCTGTTGGCTACCGAAATGCTGCCTTTCCGCCTAGTGGACACACAGGATTTTAGAGACCTTATGTCTGTCGCTGTGCCCCAGTACCAGATGCCTAGTCGCCACTACTTCTCTAAGAAAGGTGTGCCCGCGCTACACCAGCATGTCGCACACAACATCACCACTTCCTTGAGAAACTCTGTGTGTGAACGGGTGCATTTCACCACCGATACTTGGACCAGTAAGCATGGACAGGGACGTTACATGTCGCTGACTGGGCACTGGGTAACTATGGTGATAGATGGTGAAGGGTCTGCTGCACAAGTCTTGCCGTCCCCACGACTTGTGTGTCAATCCTCTGTCTGTCCAAGTTCCGCCACAGCTTCTGCATCCTCCACCTCATCTGGTTCCTCCACCTCCGCCCCAAGCCTGCCTGGTCAGGCCACCAGCGTTCTCACTGCACAGAAGGAATCACGCACGCCTCATTACTATGCTGGCAGCAGAGCGCAACGGCATCAGGCGGTCTTTAGCTTGACATGTCTTGGGAATAAGAGTCACACAGCTGAGGAGTTGTGGTCAGCTCTGCGGTCCGAGTTTAATAAATGGTTGTCTCCACTCAACCTGCAGCCTGGTAAGGCCGTGTGCGACAATGCTGCAAACCTGGGTGCGGCACTTCGCCTGGGCAAGGTGACACACGTACCTTGTATGGCTCACGTGTTGAACCTTGTCGTCCAGCAATTTTTAACACACTATCCCGGCCTAGATGGCCTTCTGAACAGGGCACGAAAACTGTCAGCTCACTTCCGTCGTTCAAGCGCCGCAGCAGAGCGACTTGCATCGCTCCAGAAGTCTTTCGGCCTGCCGGTTCATCGCCTGAAATGCGATGTGGCGACACGCTGGAATTCAACTCTCCACATGTTACAGCGACTGTGGCAGCACCGCAGAGCCCTTGTGCAATACGTCATGACGTATAGCCTGGGACAACGAGATGCAGAGGTGGGGCAGATCACCCTGATGGAGTGGTCTCAGATCAAGGACCTATGCACCCTTCTGCACAGTTTCGACATGGCGACGAATATGTTTAGCGCTGACAATGCCATTATCAGCATGACGATTCCAGTCATTTACATGCTGGAGCACACGCTAAACACTATTCGGAGTCAGGGGGTGGGACAACATGAAGGGGAGGAACTACAGGAGGATTCATATGCGCAAGGGACAACAACATCACCAAGGTCCAGACGTTCATCATCACCAACGCAGCAGGCATGGGACCATGTGGGACAGGGATCGACAAGGGCGCATAGTAGCAGGCGAAATGTTGAGCAAGGTGCAGGAGAACATGAAGAAATGGAGGACGAACTGTCCATGGACATGGAAGACTCAGCGGATGAGGGAGACCTTGGTCAAATTTCAGTTGAAAGAGGTTGGGGGGAGATGTCAGAGGAAGAAAGAACGGGTAGCACCTCTATGCCACAAACAGCGTGGACTTGGTCCGCATGGCTGCGCAAGACACATGAGTGCCTTTTTGTTGCACTACCTCCAACATGACAGTCGTATTGTCAAAATTAGAAGTGATGATGACTACTGGATTGCCACACTATTAGATCCCCGGTACAAGTCCAAATTTTGTGACATAATTCCAGCCATAGAAAGGGACGCACGTATGCAGGAGTATCAGCAGAAGCTGTTACTCGATCTTAGCTCGGCTTTTCCACCAAACAACCGTGCAGGTGCAGGGAGGGAATCTCCCAGTTGTAACTTGACAAACATGGGACGGTCTCGTCATCTTCAACAGTCTACCCGTACCAGTAGGACCGTATCTGGTGCCGGTAACAGCAATTTTATGGAATCTTTTCATAATTTTTTTAGACCCTCTTTTGCAAGGCCACCAGAGACAACAAGTCTGACACATACTCAACGGCTGGAGAGGATGATACAGGAGTATCTCCAAATGAACATCGATGCCATGACTGTGCAACTGGAGCCTTGCTCCTTTTGGGCTTCAAACCTAGAAAAATGGCCAGAGCTCGCAACTTACGCCTTGGAGATTTTGTCATGTCCAGCTGCCAGCGTTGTCTCTGAACGTGTATTCAGTGCTGCTGGGTGTGTGCTGACAGATAAGCGCACGCGTCTGTCCAGTGACAATGTGGACAGACTGACGTTCATCAAAATGAACAAGTCATGGACCAGAAGGAATTTACTACCCCTGTGTCATCCTGGGGAGAGTAAATGCTTGTTGATTTGGAATGTGCTTGATGCAAATCAAAACATCCTGTTTGCAACTAGGGCACAAGTGCTGCCACTGATGGGGTGGGTGTCTGTGTGGCCCAATTTTTGGAAAAAAGGGAGACTCCGCTTGAAGTAACCCTTGCTTGCTGTGTTTTTAAAAGAAGCCAAGATGAACAGAGCTGGGATCAGGAAAGACTTTGCTACCTACCCCTGTGTCATCCTGGGGACGGATAAGAATGGCGTATTTTTGAATGTGCTTGATGCAAATGTAGCTGTGAAGTGTACAACTGGGGCACAACTGCTGCCACTGAAGGGGTGGGTGTGTGTGGGGCCCAATTTTTGGAAAAAAGGGAGGCTCCGCTTGGAGTAACCCTTGCTTGATGTGTTTTTAAAAGAAGCCAAGATGAACAGAGCTGGGATCAGGAAAGACTTTGCTACCAACCCCGGTGTCATCCTGGGGACGGATAAGAATGGCGTATTTTTGAATGTGCTTGATGCAAATGTAGCTGTGAAGTGTACAACTGGGGCACAACTGCTGCCACTGAAGGGGTGGGTGTGTGTGGGGCCCAATTTTTGGAAAAAAGGGAGACTCCGCTTGGAGTAACCCTTGCTTGCTGTGTTTTTAAAAGAAGCCAAGATGAACAGAGCTGGGATCAGAAAAGACTTTGCTACCTACCCCGGTGTCATCCTGGGGACGGATAAGAATGGCGTATTTTTGAATGTGCTTGATGCAAATCAAAACATCCTGTTTGCAACTAGGGCCCAAGTGCTGCCACTGATGGGGTGGGTGTCTGTGTGGCCCAATTTTTGGAAAAAAGGGAGACTCCGCTTGGAGTAACCCTTGCTTGCTGTGTTTTTAAAAGAAGCCAAGATGAACATAGCTGGGATCAGGAAAGACTTTGCTACCTACCCCTGTGTCATCCTGGGGACGGATAAGAATGGCGTATTTTTGAATGTGCTTGATGCAAATGTAGCTGTGAAGTGTACAACTAGGGCCCAAGTGCTGCCACTGATGGGGTGGGTGTCTGTGTGGCCCAATTTTTGGAAAAAAGGGAGACTCCGCTTGGAGTAACCCTTGCTTGCTGTGTTTTTAAAAGAAGCCAAGATGAACATAGCTGGGATCAGGAAAGACTTTGCTACCTACCCCGGTGTCATCCTGGGGACGGATAAGAATGGCGTATTTTTGAATGTGCTTGATGCAAATGTAGCTGTGAAGTGTACAACTGGGGCACAACTGCTGCCACTGAAGAGGTGGGTGTGTGTGGGGCCCAATTTTTGGAAAAAAGGGAGACTCCGCTTGGAGTAACCCTTGCTTGATGTGTTTTTAAAAGAAGCCAAGATGAACAGAGCTGGGATCAGGAAAGACTTTGCTACCTTCCCCGGTGTCATCCTGGGGACGGATAAGAATGGCGTATTTTTGAATGTGCTTGATGCAAATCAAAACATCCTGTTTGCAACTAGGGCCCAAGTGCTGCCACTGAATGGGTGGGTGTGTGTGGGGCACAATTTTTGGAAAAAAAGGGAGACTCCGCTTGGAGTAACCCTTGCTTACATTGTTTTTAAAAGAAGCCAAGATGAACAAGTCATGGGTCAGCAAAGACTTTATCTACCTACCCCTGTGTCATCCTGGGGACGGATAAGAATGGCGTATTTTTGAATGTGCTTGATGCAAATGTAGCTGTGAAGTGTACAACTGGGGCACAACTGCTGCCACTGAAGGGGTGGGTGTGTGTGGGGCCCAATTTTTGGAAAAAAGGGAGACTCCGCTTGCAGTAACCCTTGCTTGATGTGTTTTTAAAAGAAACCAAGATGAACAGAGCTGGGATCAGAAAAGACTTTGCTACCTACCCCTGTGTCATCCTGGGGACGGATAAGAATGGCGTATTTTTGAATGTGCTTGATGCAAATCAAAACATCCTGTTTGCAACTAGGGCACAAGTGCTGCCACTGAATGGCTGGGTGTGTGTGGAGCACAATTTTTGGAAAAAAAGGGAGACTCCGCTTGGAGTAACCCTTGCTTACATTGTTTTTAAAAGAAGCCAAGATGAACAAGTCATGGGTCAGCAAAGACTTTATCTACCTACCCCGGTGTCATCCTGGGGACGGATAAGAATGGCGTATTTTTGAATGTGCTTGATGCAAATCAAAACATCCTGTTTGCAACTAGGGCCCAAGTGCTGCCACTGATGGGGTGGGTGTCTGTGTGGCCCAATTTTTGGAAAAAAGGGAGACTCCGCTTGGAGTAACCCTTGCTTGCTGTGTTTTTAAAAGAAGCCAAGATGAACAGAGCTGGGATCAGGAAAGACTTTGCTACCTACCCCGGTGTCATCCTGGGGACGGATAAGAATGGCATATTTTTGAATGTGCTTGATGCAAATGTAGCTGTGAAGTGTACAACTAGGACACAAGTGCTGCCACTGAATGGGTGGGTGTGTGGGGCACAATTTTTGGAAAAAAGGGAGGCTCCGCTTGGAGTAACCCTTGCTTGATGTGTTTTTAAAAGAAGCCAAGATGAACAGAGCTGGGATCAGGAAAGACTTTGCTACCTACCCTGGTGTCATCCTGGGGACGGATAAGAATGGCGTATTTTTGAATGTGCTTGATGCAAATGTAGCTGTGAAGTGTACAACTAGGGCCCAAGTGCTGCCACTGATGGGGTGGGTGTCTGTGTGGCCCAATTTTTGGAAAAAAGGGAGACTCCGCTTGGAGTAACCCTTGCTTGCTGTGTTTTTAAAAGAAGCCAAGATGAACATAGCTGGGATCAGGAAAGACTTTGCTACCTACCCCGGTGTCATCCTGGGGACGGATAAGAATGGCGTATTTTTGAATGTGCTTGATGCAAATGTAGCTGTGAAGTGTACAACTAGGGCCCAAGTGCTGCCACTGATGGGGTGGGTGTCTGTGTGGCCCAATTTTTGGAAAAAAGGGAGACTCCGCTTGGAGTAACCCTTCCTTGCTGTGTTTTTAAAAGAAGCCAAGATGAACAGAGCTGGGATCAGGAAAGACTTTGCTACCTACCCCTGTGTCATCCTGGGGACGGATAAGAATGGCGTATTTTTGAATGTGCTTGATGCAAATGTAGCTGTGAAGTGTACAACTGGGGCACAACTGCTGCCACTGAAGGGGTGGGTGTGTGTGGGGCCCAATTTTTGGAAAAAAGGGAGACTCCGCTTGGAGTAACCCTTGCTTGATGTGTTTTTAAAAGAAGCCAAGATGAACAGAGCTGGGATCAGGAAAGACTTTGCTACCTACCCCTGTGTCATCCTGGGGACGGATAAGAATGGCGTATTTTTGAATGTGCTTGATGCAAATCAAAACATCCTGTTTGCAACTAGGGCACAAGTGCTGCCACTGAATGGGTGGGTGTGTGTGGGGCACAATTTTTGGAAAAAAAGGGAGACTCCGCTTGGAGTAACCCTTGCTTACATTGTTTTTAAAAGAAGCCAAGATGAACAAGTCATGGGTCAGCAAAGACTTTATCTACCTACCCCGGTGTCATCCTGGGGACGGATAAGAATGGCGTATTTTTGAATGTGCTTGATGCAAATGTAGCTGTGAAGTGTACAACTGGGGCACAACTGCTGCCACTGAAGGGGTGGGTGTGTGTGGGGCCCAATTTTTGGAAAAAAGGGAGACTCCGCTTGGAGTAACCCTTGCTTGATGTGTTTTTAAAAGAAGCCAAGATGAACAGAGCTGGGATCAGGAAAGACTTTGCTACCTACCCCGGTGTCATCCTGGGGACGGATAAGAATGGCGTATTTTTGAATGTGCTTGATGCAAATGTAGCTGTGAAGTGTACAACTAGGGCACAAGTGCTGCCACTGAATGGGTGGGTGTGTGTGGGGCACAATTTTTGGAAAAAAGGGAGGCTCCACTTGGAGTAACCCTTGCTTGATGTGTTTTTAAAAGAAGCCAAGATGAACAGAGCTGGGATCAGGAAAGACTTTGCTACCTACCCCGGTGTCATCCTGGGGACGGATAAGAATGGCGTATTTTTGAATGTGCTTGATGCAAATGTAGCTGTGAAGTGTACAACTAGGGCACAAGTGCTGCCACTGAATGGGTGGGTGTGTGTGGGGCACAATTTTTGGAAAAAAAGGGAGACTCCGCTTGGAGTAACCCTTGCTTACATTGTTTTTAAAAGAAGCCAAGATGAACAGAGCTGGGATCAGGAAAGACTTTGCTACCTACCCCTGTGTCATCCTGGGGACGGATAAGAATGGCGTATTTTTGAATGTGCTTGATGCAAATGTAGCTGTGAAGTGTACAACTAGGGCACAAGTGCTGCCACTGATGGGGTAGGTGTCTGTGTGGCCCAATTTTTGGAAAAAAGGGAGACTCCGCTTGGAGTAACCCTTGCTTGCTGTGTTTTTAAAAGAAGCCAAGATGAACAGAGCTGGGATCAGGAAAGACTTTGCTACCTACCCCGGTGTCATCCTGGGGACGGATAAGAATGGCGTATTTTTGAATGTGCTTGATGCAAATCAAAACATCCTGTTTGCAATTAGGGCCCAAGTGCTGCCACTGATGGGGTGGGTGTCTGTGTGGCCCAATTTTTGGAAAAAAGGGAGACTCCGCTTGGAGTAACCCTTGCTTGCTGTGTTTTTAAAAGAAGCCAAGATGAACAGAGCTGGGATCAGGAAAGACTTTGCTACCTACCCCGGTGTCATCCTGGGGACGGTTAATTATGGCGTATTTTTGAATGTGCTTGATGCAAATCTAGCTGTGAATTGTACAACTGGGGCCCAACTGCTGCCACTGAATGGGTGGGTGTGTGTGGGGCCCAATTTTTGGAAAAAAAGGGAGACTACGCTTGGAGTCACCTTGCGGTGTTTTACATGATTTTAGAATGGCGTGCCATGCCTATATCTGTGTGTCCTCCTCTTTTTCCTTGTCCAGCTGTTTTGTTTTCGCATGAGTATATGTCCTTGTCACTTTCCCATGTGTTGGAGTTGTTTATCACCTTTTGGACACCTTTGAGGGTGTTTTCTAGGTGTTTTACTGTGTTTGTGATTGCCTGCCATTGTTTCCTATGCAGTTCGAGTTCGGTTCGTCGAACGTTCGACGAGCCGAACTCGAACGGGACCTCCGTTCGGCGCACCAACCTCGAGCCGAACCGGGACCGGTTCGCTCATCTCTACTCGTGTCAGCGATGATGTCACCCGCACATGTGCAATGGCTCCAAGATAGGACTAAAGCCTGCTTTACACGGTACGACCGATTGTGCGATTTCACAATCGATCGTACCCGCCCCCGTCCTTTTTGCGTCACGGGCAAATCGCTGCCCGTGTCGCACAAAGTTAGTAACCCCCGTCACACATACTTACCTCTCGTGCGACCTCGCTGTGGGCGGCGAACGTCCACTTCCTGGAGTGGGAGGGACGTTCGGCGTCACAGCGACGTCACACGGCCGCCGGCCAATAGAAGCGGAGGGGCGGAGATGAGCGGGACGTAAACATCCCGCCCTCCTCCTTCCTTCCACATAGAGACGGCGGCGGCCGCGGGAGGCAGGTGAGCTGATCATCGTTCCCGTGGTGTCACACGGAGCGACGTGTGCTACCACGGAAACGATGGTCAACTAAAGTAAACGATATTATGGAACCTAACGAGCAGTACCCGACTCACGATTTGTGAGCAATACTGCGTCGCTAGGAGGTGTCACACAGGCCGGCATCGCCAGCGATGCCGGATGTGCGTCACAAAAACCGTGACCCCGACGATCTATCGCACGATAGATTGCCTGGTGTAAAGCAGCCTTTAGTCTCCAGCGCTTGCACATGTGCAGTAGCAAGAAATCTGGACATAGTCTCCAATGCTCGCACATGTGCAGTAGCAAGAAATCTGGACATAGACTCCATTGCCACAGCAACCGTAACAGTACCTCCCCCTCAAGGGCCCCCCTCCCGGCGACGCAGGTAATCGGCAACTAAGTCGGGAGCATGGACAGCCTCCTCAGGCTCCCAAGAGCGATGTTCCGGGCCGTAGCCCTCCCAATCTATCAAGAAGAACCTGCGCCCTCTAACCATCTTAGAACCAACTATGGCTCGTACCTCATAGCTAGAGCGAGAAGAATCAGAGGCAGGAGAGTGCACTTCACGAGCGTGAGGTAAAATAGCCGGCTTTAGCAGTGAGACATGGAATTTGTCATGGATCCTAAGATGGACGGGTAACTTCAATTGGTACACTACAGGATTTACCTGTCGAAGAACCTCATAAAGACCCAGGAAGCGAGGAGCAAATTTGACAGAGCTCACTCTAAGTCTCACGTGTTTTGCAGAGAGCCACACAAAGTCCCCCGGAGAAAAGACAGGAGCCGGGCGACGAAACCGATTGGACACCGTCTTCATACGGTCCTTAGCTGCTTGGATCAACTCTTGAGTCCGATCCCAAACCTCTCTGGCATTAGTTGCCCAGTCGGCTACAAGAGGAGGAGGTGCAGCAGCGGGAAACGGTACCGGTACCCTAGGGTGTTGCCCATTATTGAGTACGAACGGTGTCTGCCCAGTGGCCTCAGCCAGCGAATTGTTAAGGGCAAATTCTGCCCAGGGTAGGAGGGAGGACCAGTTATCGTGGATCTCAGCAACAAAGTGTCGAAGGTATATAATCATGGATTGATTGGTACGCTCAACCAAACCATTGGTCTCCGGATGGTTTGCCGAAGAGAGATTCAACTCAATTTGCAGAAGGCTACAAAGATCTCGCCAGAAACGGGAAGCAAATTGCGGGCCTCTATCACAAATGATACGATCTGGCATCCCATGAAGCCTAAAGACATGCTTGAGGAATAGTTTGGCTAGTACCCTGGAAGATGGGATTCTCGATAACGGTACGAGATGAACCATCCGGGAGAAATGGTCCGACATGACCCACACAAATCTATGTCCCTGTGAACACGGAAGATCACCCACAAAGTCCATGCCTACCACCTCCCATGGTCTATCTGGCACTGGTAAAGGATGCAAGAGCCCAGCCGGTCTCTGCCGTAATGGACGGTTGCGAGCACACGAGTAGCAGGAACCGACATATCTCTTGACGTGGCTGGCTAAGTGTGGCCACCAATACCACCTCTCCAGTAGCTCTCGTGTCCGCCTAATACCAAAATGCCCACCCACCTTTGAGGTGTGGGCCCACGACAGTATATCATTCTGTCGATCAGGCGGAACAAAGGTCTTGCCCGGTGGGATTTGGTCTAACATCACTGTGATGACATGGACTCTCATGGGTTAAAGTTTCTTAAAATTAAGCCAGACTATTGTTCTTGTGTGTGCTAAGTCATGTTTGCTTAGCTATTGCTCTCCAGACTTTTCCAGTAATCATTGTATTGTAGTTGTGTATTGATAATGTAATTACCTTAGTAGCCATTGTCTAGTCGGTGACTTGCCGACTCCATGTAGATATACTGAGTCTTTCTATGCACATCATTTAAATGAACATTATCCATGCAGCTTGAAATTCATCAAATGGGAGAAGCAATCTTGTCCAACCAATCGATGAGGACGCAGTGTATCCTAAGGGAAGGTTATGGCTATAAAAGGGACTTCTTTAAGCCACCAGGGTTGATGAAGGTTGATGGATGCTGATGGATCCAGTCTAAGCTCTTTGGAGCTGACTAGAGGATCAGGATATCTTATGGCTTCAATCTAGGGACCCCGGTTCCGGTTGGAGACCATATCCACAGCCTAGGGATTTCGACTCCGGCTGCCAGGATTGTAACATCAAACCAGGACTTCCTAAGGAGGACACTCAGGTTGGGACAGTTCAGTCACCTGTTACAGACTTTGCAGACCTCACACAGCTTCCTAAATCTGGCATTATTCCAGTTACGGTGGGTGCCCGCCAAAAGCGGGGTGCTGCTGGATTGGAGTGAGTAGCCCTGGAACCTGTGAGGCATGGACATTCTAAATCCCTAGTGAGCCAGCGGAAGGGTAAGACTCTGTTGCCTGTTACATTTGTGTGTTTTGCTGGTTATGTGTTATGTGCCGTTAATTGTTTGGGGATCCAATAATGTCTAATTATTGTGGTTCCCTCACCCTGTGTTGTCTGAGTAGTGTTACACCCACAGTTAAGGAGGCCGGCGTTCAGTTGGGATGAGCCCTGAGCCACGCTGTCTTTCTAAAGGCGGCGGGTTTTAGTGGACGAGAGCACCCACTGAGCCCAGTGTCTCCACAATTGGTGGCAGCAGTGGGATACTACTCAGCCTGGTTTACCCAGGGGAGCTGCAGCGGACTGGTGTTTTCGGACACCGTCCAGGGCTCAACAACCAGGGAGGCACATAAGCATTCCCAGCAGGCCATAGGGGAGGCATTCAGGTTTCGGACGCTGCCATGTCCAACCCCACCAGCTCAGCCATGGGACAAATACCAGAGAGGAGTTACGACCGCAGCAGTAAATGGATGCTACAGGATCTGTGCCAGATGTGAAAGATTGAATACAGGAACACTGACACTCGGTCACACTTGATCCGGAAATTAGTCTATTAGTCTGTTGGGATGCCCAGAATGATGCAGAAGATGATGAGGACACTGCCGTTGTGGTATCAGAGGAAGTAAACCCTGTATCTCATCCTAGATCCAGTGACAGTCTGGAAACAAACCAAACCCAAGCAGACCGAGTCAAGGAATTGTTTACTGCATTGGGGCCTGAAGCTTCAAGAGAAGAGAGGGCTGGTGTTCTGCAATTTGTGTTTGGATTTCCAATTTCCTCACCATCAGCACCTACCTCCAGGATAGACCACACCAAGGAAGTCATCTACGCTACAGGGATGTGCCAGTGTTTAATGATTCCAGCACTGAGATAGATGAACACTTGCAAAACTTTGAGATGCTAATGCGTATGCACCAGGTGCCCACAGATCAGTGGTCCAAATACCTGTGGACAAGCTTGCCGGTCCGGGCCCAGGAGGCTGTCCGATCACTTGGGCCTCAGGACTGCTTGGACTACGGAATTTTTTAAGGACACTTTGTTGGCCCTTTTTACCAAAACACCCGAGAGACATCGCACTAAGTTCCGGACTATGTCTCGCCAGGGTGTCTCGTACGTCGAATTTGGCAGTCAACTCCGACGACACTGTAATCGCTGGCTCGATGGTCGGGCTGCCCACTCCGCTGCTGCCCTCCGGGATGTGATAGTGCTTGAACAGCTGCTGGAGCAGATGGACCCGGAAATCCGATAATGGGTAGCTGACAGGAAGCCCGACACCACAGAGCAAGCAGCGCGATTGGCTGACAAATTTACAGCCAACCGACCCAGCTGGAGGCCCAATAGGCCCACCGATCTGAGGAGGTCCCTCAACCATGGATCCAAGCGACCCCCAGACTCACGTGCTGGACTAACTTATTACCCCACAGAAGCCCCAACAAGACAAAGGTTTACCAACAGGGTGGGTGACTTGTCTAACCCACGGTGCTGTTATACGTGTGGGCGCCTTGGACACATGGCCAAAGAGTGTCTACAAAACCGGGGCCCCATGCCTGGAGCCCGTCTACCAGTCAACATATGCCGAGATGAACCAACGAGACCTGAGGAATGCTACCCCCGAGAAACACCAATAGCTGAGGAAGTGGTTTATCCAGTCCACACCCTACGGCAGGCCGGACACCGTACACCAGCCAACCTCCATCCCCACATCCAGACGGTCAAGGTCGGTGATATACAGGCTCAGGGACTTCGAGACTCGGGATCTTCCATCACCCTGGTCAGCCCAGATATTGTTCCCACAGAACATCATTTACCTGGCCGCCAAGTGACCATCACCCTTGCTGGGGGCCAGCGCTCGAACATCCCTCTGGCACGAGTGCAGTTGGACTGGGGAACTGACCAAGGAGAGGTTGAACTGGGGCTCATGGACGGCCTCCCCACCCCTGTAATTTTGGGAAATGACCTAGGACAAGGACTATCCAGCCAGTTTGTCACCGCCATCACCCGCAGCCAAGCCAAACACCATCCTGGTGCAGGTCTTTCTTCCAGCCCATCAGAGGAGAACCCTCCTCCTCAATCTTCAGCCTCCTCATCAGAGCCAACAAATGTTAGTACATCAGACCCAACTGTGGCCATTGATTGGGGGGAGATAGATCGTAAGGAGTTCAGGGAAGCTCAACTGTCAGACCCCACCCTAGAGCTTATCCGTAGTGCGGCCGCCCAACATGGGGGAGGAAATCAGGGGGGAGGTATATAGATGGGAAAAAGGCCTCTTATATCGGGAGAAGCCCGCATCCTGCCCAGAAAAACCCTGGACCCGTGTACATCAGCTTGTGGTACCCCAGCAATACCGACCCCAACTATTGCGTTTAGCTCATGATGTTCCTGCGGCTGGGCACATGGGGACCAAAAAGACTCGGGCCCGCCTGCTGCGTAGTTTTTTCTGGCCAAGGGTCACTCAAGAAGTGCAAAAATACAGAGCCTCTTGCCCAGTGTGTCAGCGTATGGGGGGAGCCCCATGCCGTGCCCCACTTCAACCCATTCCCTTAATAGGAGAACCGTTCCAGAGAGTTGCCATTGATATAGTAGGCCCCTTAGCCATCCCTAGCCGCAGAGGAAAAAGATTCATCCTCACCCTGGTAGACTTTGCCACCCGTTACCCAGAAGCCGTTGCCTTAACCTCCATAGATGCAGAGCACGTGGCTCAAGCTCTACTGGACATCTTTAGCCGGGTAGGGTTTCCACAGGAAGTATTGACTGACTAGGGGGCACAGTTCCAAAGTGAACTGATTCACACCCTGTGGGAAAAACATGGAGTCCGCCCCATGCGCACAACCCCCTACCATCCTGAAACAAATGGATTGTGTGAGCGCTTCAACAAAACGCTCAAACAGCTCATTAGCCGATATGTGGAGTCCGAGGGGGGGGACTGGGAGAAAAACTTGCAGCAGCTCCTTTTTGCTTACCGGGAGGTTCCGCAGGACTCCACTGGGTTCTCTCCCTTTGAACTGCTGTACGGCCGAAAAGTACGAGGGCCCCTAGAGCTGGTACGAGAAAGTTGGGAGGGCACCTTCCCCACAGAAGAGGTTCCCATACTGGACTATGTTCAAATGTTTAGGGAAAGGATGAGGCACCTCATGGCGTTAGCCCATGGGAATTTAGAAGTGGCTCAGGAAAGGCAAAAACGATGTTACGACCGCACTGCCCGGCCCCGAGAATTTGCCTGTTGACAGAAGGTCCTAGTACTAGTACCGGTGCGGAAAAACAAGCTGCAAGCCATGTGGGCGGGTCCATTCACCATTACCAAGAAATGTGGCAATACTGACTACACCGTGGCCCTGGATCGAGCAGGTGTTCGTGAGCGTACCTACCACATCAACAGGCTAAAAGCTTATGAGGAACGAGAAGTCACCAATTTAGCAGTTTGCTGTCCAGAGTTAGATGATCCAGAGTTGGACCAGATCCCAGACCTATTAGTGGACTCCAAAAGGGAAATGGGGGTAAAAGATGTATCACTAGGGGAGCAGCTTTGTCCATCACAGAAGCGAGAGATATCAGACATACTTGGAACATATGAAACCATGTTCACCAGTCAGCCTGGTAGAACCCCCCTGGTCCAGCATCATGTCAATACAGGGGCAGCCACCCCACTAAGACAACCTGCCTACCGGGTGACCCCTCCTGTGTTGGCAATGATGAAGGCCGAGGTGGATGACATGTTAAATATGGGAGTCATAGTCCCCTCCCATAGCCCATGGGCTGCCAGTGTGGTGTTGGTGCCAAAAAAGGACAAGAGTACTCGTTTCAGTGTGGACTATAGACGGCTCAATGAGGTCACGATTACAGATGCTTACCCCATGCCACAGGTGGATGATCTACTAGATAGGTTAGGGGGGTCTCGGTTTATATCTACCCTCGATTTGAGCAAGGGATACTGGCAGATCCCACTCACAAAAGACGCTCAAGAGAAATCGGCCTTCATAACCCCTTTTGGCCTCTTTGAGTGTACCAGCATGCCTTTTGGGATGAAAAATGCCCCAGCCACCTTCCAGAGGATGGTAGACCATTTACTAGAGGGATGTCAAGGGTATGCCTAGGCCTATTTGGATGACATCGCTATCTTCAGCGACACTTGGGAAGAGCATCTTCAGCATGTGTCCCAGGTGCTGCAGAGGGTAGCCAAAGCCCAGCTCACCATCCGACCTGACAAATGCCAAATGGGGATGGCTGAAGTGCTATACCTGGGACATCGGGTGGGAAGTGGGTGCATTCGTCCCGAACCTGCAAAAGTAGAAGCCATTATCCAGTGGCCACGCCCGGTCAATCAAAAACAGGTCCGTGCGTTTCTAGGAACCGCAAACTACTATCAAAAGTTTATCCCCAATTACAGTACCATAGCAAAACCGCTCACTGACCTCACAACCAAAAGATATGCCCGTAACCTTATCTGGACCCCAGAATGTGAAACTGCGTTCCTCCAATTGAAAGACCGGCTAGCCCAAAGCCCAGTCTTGACTGCTCCTGATTTCCGTCGCAGATTCATTGTCCAAACAGACGCATCGGACACAGGACTAGGAGCTGTACTTAGCCAAGTGGGGGACAACGGTGAGGAACATCCTATAGCGTACCTCTCCCGGAAGCTGTTGGACCGAGAGAGGGCTTACGCCACCATACAAAAAGAATGCCTGGCCATAGTCTGGGCCCTGAAAAAATTGCAGCCCTACCTCTATGGCAATGAGTTCACAGTCCTCACTGACCACAATCCATTGAGGTGGCTAAATCGCACTGCCGGGGACAACGGACGCTTGCTCAGGTGGAGTCTGGCATTACAATCTTACAATTTTTCCATCTCCCATAAACAGGGCAAGAACCATGGAAATGCGGATGGGCTTTCCCGTCAAGAGGAGAAGGATGATCGGAAGCCTATCATGTCTGGCTAATATTAAGAAGGGGGAGGAATGTGACGACATGGACTCTTATGGGTTAAAGTTTCTTAAAATTCAGCCAGACCATTGTTCTTATGTGTGCTAAGTCATGTTTGCTTAGCTATTGCTCTCCAGACTTTTCCAGTAATCATTGTATTGTAGTTGCGTATTGATAATGTAATTACCTTAGTAGCCATTGTCTAGTCGGTGACTTGCCGACTCCATGTAGATATACTGTGTCTTTCTATTCACATCATTTAAATGAACATTATCCATGCAGCTTGAAATTCATCCAATGGGAGAAGCAATCTTGTCCAACCAATCGATGAGGACGCAGTGTATCATAAGGGAAGGTTATGGCTATAAAAGGGACTTCTTTAAGCCACCAAGGTTGATGAAGGTTGATGGATGCTGATCGATCCAGTCTAAGCTCTTTGGAGCTGACTAGAGGATCAGGATATCTTATGGCTTCAATCTAGGGACCCCGGTTCCGGTTGGAGACCATATCCACAGCCTAAGGATTTCGACTCCGGCTGCCAGGATTGTAACATCAAACCAGGACTTCCTAAGGAGGACACTCAGGTTGGGACAGTTCAGTCACCTGTTACAGACTTTGCAGACCTCACACAGCTTCCTAAATCTGGCATTATTCCAGTCACGGTGGGTACCCCAAAAGCGGGGTGCTGCTGGATTGGAGTGAGTAGCCCTGGAACCTGTGTGGCATGGACATTCTAAATCCCTGGTGAGCCAGCGGAAGGGTGAGACTCTGTTGCCTGTTACATTTGTGTGTTTTGCTGGTTATGTGTTATGTGCCGTTAATTGTTTGAGGATCCAATAAAGTCTAATTATTGTGGTTCCCTCACCCTGTGTTGTCTGAGTAGTGTTACGCCCACGGTTAAGGAGGCCGGCGTTCAGTTGGGATGAGCCCTGAGCCACGCTGTCTTTCTATAGGCGGCGGGTTTTAGTGGACGAGAGCACCCACTGAGCCCCGTGTCTCCACAGTCACAGGGGAGAGCGTATAAAAACCCTGGAGGGAAGGATAAGACGAGGTTCGTCAATCTCTTCCTGGGTAGAAACCATAGAGCGAGACAGGGTGTCTGCCTTGTTATTCTTACTCCCAGAAAGATAGTTGATGGAGAAGTGAAATCGGGAGAAAAACAAGGACCAGCGGGCTTGGCGAGGATTCAGACGCTGAGCAGTTTGTAAGTACGTCAGATTCTTATGGTCTGTATAGACCTGGAAAGGATGTTTCGCTCCTTCCAGCAAGTGACGCCACTCCTCCAAGGCTAATCTCAGGGCGAGCAGTTCCCTATCCCCAATGGTATAGTTTCTCTCTGCCGGTGAAAAGGTTTTAGCAAAGAAGAAACACGGCCTTTTTCTACCTGCACCGTTCTTTTGATACAAGACCGCACCAGCACCCACTGAAGAGGCATCAACCTCCAAGAGGAAGGGCTTATTCTCATCGGGTCTTTGAAGAACGGGAGCAGTTGAAAAGTGTCTTTTTACTGCCTCAAAAGCCTGAGATGTCTCAGTAGACCAGACTTTGGGATTAGCACCTTTCTTAGTCAAGGCCACCAAAGGGGCCAACAAAGTAGAGAAATGGGGTATGAACTGCCTGTAATAATTTATGAATCCTAAGAAGCGTTGCACCGCCTTTAAGGAATGAGGTTAGGACCATTCCAGGACAGCAGAGAGCTTCGCAGGATCCATAGCCAGACCCTCTTGTGAGATAATGTAGCCCAAAAAAGGCAAGGATGACTGCTCGAATACACATTTTTCGAGTTTAGCAAACAATGAGTGCTCCCTTAAACGGGAAAGGACACGAACGACATCCTGACGATGAGTCTCCAGATCAGGAGAAAAAAATCAGGATTTCGTCCAGATACACCACTACAGAGGATAACAGTAAATCCCTGAACACATCGTTTACGAAGTCCTGAAATACTGCGGGTGCATTACATAAACCAAAAAGGCATGACGAGGTATTCATAGTGACCGTCTCGGGTGTTAAAAGCGGTCTTCCATTCGTCACCCTCTCGAATTCGTACCAAGTTATACGCACCCCGCAGATCCAACTTCGTAAAAACTTGAGCTCCCCTCAGTCTGTCAAAGAGCTCCGAAATTAAAGGTAACGGGTATTTGTTCTTTATTGTGATTGCATTGAGACCCCTGTAATCTATGCAGGGACGCAAATCACCCTCTTTCTTCCGAACAAAGAAAAACCCAGCTCCCGCGGGAGAGACAGACTTACGAATGAACCCCTTCTCTAAACTCTCTCTTATATAGGTCGACATGGCCTCCGACTCAGGTATCGACAGGGGGTAAACTCTGCCCTTAGGTGGAACCGAACCTGGGATAAGTTCTATGGCACAGTCATACGGCCTATGGGGTGGAAGAACCTCAGCACCTTGTTTGGAGAACACGTCAGCGAAATCTAAATAGGGTGTAGGTATGGGAAAGAGATCAGTTGATGCAACCGCAACGACCTTAGGTGGTAAAGGAAGACATCGGGATTGACATTTCGAACCCCAACTAATAATGCTGTCGGACTCCCAGTCAATGTGAGGAGCATGAGTCCGAAGCCATGGGAGACCCAGAAGGACGTCGTCTATACCCTCAGGCAAAACAATAAAAGAAATCTCCTCTATGTGACCCTGAGACAGGGAAAGGCGCAAGGGAACTGTCCTCAATGTAATGGAGTCAGACAACATAGTTCCATTAACAACACGGACAGGAATAGGCGCCTCTAACATGATAGAGGGAATATTGTGTCTCTTTACAAATCCTGAGGACACAAAAGTCCCGTCAGCTTCGGAATCCACAAAAGACATAATAGGCCATGTATTCTCAGAGAATGATAGCTGACCTGGGATACTACACTTAGAGGGTGCAGAAGACGTCTCTAGTAACCCCCCTCTAATGGTTACTAGGCCTGGGAGTTTCCCTGACGGCTAGGACACTTGTTGGCATAGTGCCCAGCCTGATGACATACGTAACATATAGGAGGACCAGACTTGCGTAGTCTGGAGGACGTATGACCTAACTCCATAGGAGTGGGAGATGTTTCAGATGCTGAGGAAGATGGTAGTGGACCCTCAACAACTGAAATAGCCCAATGCTTAGGGCGTGAGGAAGAGACCTCGAGTCTACGTTCCCTATGGCGTACGTCGATCCTCGTTGCTACTGTGATCAAGTCTTCCAGAGAAGCAGGGACCTCACGAGTAGAAAGAGCATCCTTAACATAACCTGCCAACCCTCTCCAGAAGATAGGAATCAACACCTTCTCTGGCCAATCTAGTTCTGCCACCAGAGTTCTAAAAGCAATGGCATAAGAACTACTGGATAACAAACCCTGGGATAGATCTAACAGTCTCAGGGCCGCATCATGGGTAACCTGCGGACCCATGAATACTGCCTTAAGAGCATCAAGAAAGTCTTGATGTCTCAGAGTAACCACATCAGAGCGCTCCCATAGGGGAGTCGCCCATTCTAAGACTTTGTCCTGAAGTAAGGAGATGATAAAGCCTACTCTGGACCTCTCCGTAGAGAAGCGAGAAGAGTTGACCTCTAGGTGTATCTGACACTGACTAATGAAACCACGACATGATCTGGCATCGCCAGAATATCTGTTTGGCAGAGCAAGTCGAGGATCATGTGCAGATGTCACCATGGTCTGAGGTTTATCCTCTATACTCTTGAGCCGTGACTCAAGTACTTGTATGTAACGGTGTAACTGCTGATATTCTGCCATAACTGCCAGACCCTTGACTCAGTCCTAATGTTACGGGGGGCTGTCTGATAATAAAACCTAAAGGAGTAACAGACAGTCAGGGTCCACCGTGCAAAGACTCTGCTGCAGACTATGGCAGAGTGCAATACCTCTGTTAAACTCACAGAGGAATATAATTAGTAAATAAGGCAATTCCTCCCTTACTTGGAGGGTGTGTGGAATGGTCTCTGTTAATAATCACAGAGACAAAGGCAGTGAGTGTGAAATGGCACCTACCTAGGTCCGTTCCTCTAGTGGTGCCAGGAAACGGACAGCAGCGTAAGCCGCACAAAGCTCCTACCTGCGTTCGCTCCACTAGTGTGCGAGGACACGAACCACTAGATATGGCACCTGCCTAGGTCCGCTCTTCTAGTGGTGCAAAAGAGACGAACAGCAGCGTAAGCCGCACAAAGCTCCTACCTGCGTTCGCTCCACTAGTGTGCGAGGACACGAACCACTAGATATGGCACCTGCCTAGGTCCGCTCTTCTAGTGGTGCAAAAGAGACGGACAGCAGCATAAGCCGCACAAAGCTCCTACCTCTGTTCGCTCCCCTAGTGTGCGAGGATACGAACAACTGCCAGACGCAGTATAAGGAACGTTACCCTAGCGACAACGTCCACCTACGAGTAGAATCACAAGGCCCAGCCAGACCATGTGCCTCAGGCACCTGCCTATGTCCGCTCCCCTAAGAGGTAAGGATATGGACTGCAGCCGAAGCTGTAAGGTATAAGAACGCTACCCTGCCGGTAGCGCTCACCTAGCATAGACAGAGAGATGCATAGAGGAACGTGCACAGAGCGTCTACTCACATGCATGAACCAAGAGGACTGAGCGCCGTGCGGCGTGCGTCAGGGTCTTATACAGACTCTGTGCCTCATCCAAGATGGAGGACATCAGAGCCAATCCGCTGCCAGAACGACAGGAATGACGTCACGCTGGCCTATCACCGACCAAAGCGTCACAAGCACATGACCAGCGACCAATCGGCATAGAAGGTGTCAGAGACATGTGACCTCGTGTCAGCGATTATGTCACCCGCACATGTGCAATGGCTCCAAGATAGGACTTAGTCTCCAGAGCTTGCACATGTGCAGTAGCAAGAAATCTGGACATAGTCTCCAGTGCTCGCACATGTGCAGTAGCAAGAAATCTGGACATAGACTCCAGTGCCACAGCAACCGTAACAGACGTGCACAGGGCGTCTACCCTCATGCATGAACCAAGAGGACTGAGCGCCGGGCGGCGTGCGTCAGGGTCTTATATAGACTCTGTGCCTCATCCAAGATGGAGGACATCAGAGCCAATCCGCTGCCAGAATGACAGCAATGACGTCACGCTGGCCTATCACCGAGCAAAGCGTCACAAGCACATGACCAGCGACCAATCGGCATAGACTGTGTCAGAGACATGTGACCACGTGTCACAAGCACATGACCAGTGGCCAATCAGCTTAGAAGGTGTCAGAGACATGTGACCTCGTGTCAGCGATGATGTCACCTGCACATGTGCAATGGCTCCAAGATAGGACTTAGTCTCCAGCGCTTGCACATGTGCAGTAGCAAGAAATCTGGACATAGTCTCCAGAGCCACAGCAACTGTAACACCATTTCAATTTGCATGAAAAAAAAAATCAAAATTTTGGTAAATTTGGATTCTTGTAAAAATTCAAGTAGAATTCAATTTCACTTCAATTTATTCTCTCATTTCTAACTATTACATTTAGATGTTATAGTCAGCACATTGGTTTCCTAGACGTCCAAAAACAGAGTAATTGCTTTATTTATTTTTTAAGCTCCTTTATCTCTTAGAATCTTTTTCTAACATTCTCTGAGATGCATTTGTCAAATTTAACTGAGCATGATATGACAGTCTTATCTTGATGTATTATTACAGTCCATCTATCTATCTATCTATCCCTCTATCTATCTATCTATCTATCTATCTACAGTATATATCTATCTATCTATCCCTCTATCTATCTATCTATCTATCTACCCATCCAGTATCTATTTTTCTATGTATCTATCTATAATTTATACATCTATTATCTATCGATCATTCGTCCATACCTCCATCCACCCATTATTTAATCTTCTTGTTTGTTACAATGTATCTACATATATCTATATAAAATGTTTTCCTAAAGATCCAGTAGAATACCAGATTCATTCATAATTCTAGAAAAAAACCTACTCTATATTATTTCGATGTTTGCTATTATAATTTTTATCAATTTGTGCATATTTACCATGTAGATTTTTACACTAAAATTTATTTTAATCGATTTCTGTCTATATTAATTCAATGGTTGTAATGATGTATCAATAAAACAAACCTTTAAGTTGTTAATTGTCATCATTTTAGGAATCAAATGTCTAAACTAGAAAAAATGGGTAATGACGATTAGAGATGAGCGAAACCGTTCAATAAAGATTCACCGATTTCAAATTCGGTACGAGCCTTAGCATGTTCGTAACCCCAAGCACTTTCCCCAAATATTGCCAATCTTCTGTTTGTTCTTTTTTTGCTCCCGCACACCATCCACGTTTCCAAAAATGCTTTTGTAATAACATTTTTTGCATTTGTATAGGATTATGGTGCTGTCTGATAAATGGAGGGATGTGTAAAATCAGTGAAGGGGTGGGGACTCGGGAAAATCCTTTTGGCGTGCGACACTAATTTATTCGTTGTGTGGTTTCAAAAGTTCTTTTAGTTCCATAGTTGTGCGGTTTAGAAGATCTTTAAGTTCCATAGTTGTGTGGTTTCAGAAGATCTTTTAGTTCCATAGTTGTGCGGTTCAGAAAATCTTTTAGTTCCATAGTTGTGCGGTTTCAGAAAATCTTTTAGTTCCATAGTTGTGCGGTTCAGAAGATCTTTTAGTTCCATAGTTGTGCGGTTCAGAAGATCTTTTAGTTCCATAGTTGTGCGGTTCAGAATATCTTTTAGTTCCATAGTTGTGCAGTTTCAGAAGATCTTTTAGTTCCATAGTTGTGCGGTTCAGAAGATCTTTTAGTTCCATAGTTGTGCGGTTCAGAAGATCTTTTAGTTCCATAGTTGTGCGGGTCAGAAGATCTTTTAGTTCCATAGGTGTGAGGTTTCAGAAGTTAGTTCCATAGTTGTATGGTTTCAGAAGATCTTTTTAGTTCCAAAGTTGTGCGGTTTCAGAAGGTCTTTTAGTTCCATAACCGTGCGGTTCAGAAGATCTTTTAGTTCCATAGTTGTGCGGTTCAGAAGATTTTTTAGTTCCATAGTTGTGCAGTTTCAGAAGATCTTTTAGTTCCATAGTTGTGCAGTTTAGAAGATCTTTTAGTTCCATGGTTGTGCGGTTTAGAAGATCTTTTAGTTCCATAGTTGTGTGGTTTCAGAAGATCTTTTAGTTCCATAGTTGTGCGTTTCAGAAGATCTTTTAATTCCATAGTTGTGCGGTTTAGAAGATCTTTTAGTTCCATAGTTGTGCGGTTTACAAGTAGAGATGAGCGAACCGGTCCCGGTTCGGCTCGAGGCGGTTCGCCGAACGGGGGGTCTGGCTCGAGTTCGGCTCGTCGAACGTTCGACGAACCGAACTCGAGCCCATAGGAAACAATGGCAGGCAATCACAAACACAGTAAAACACCTAGAAAACACCCTCAAAGGTGTCCAAAAGGTGACAAACAACTCACAACACAACACAAACACATGGGAAAGTGACAAGGACATGTACTCATGCGAAAACAAAACAGCTGGACAAGGAAAAAGAGGAGGACACACAGATATAGGCATGGCACGCCCTTCTAAAGTCATGTAAAACACCGCAAGGTGACTCCAAGCGGAGTCTCCCTTTTTTCCAAAAATTGGGCCCCACACACCCACCCCTTCAGTGGCAGCAGTTGTGCCCCAGTTGTACACTTCACAGCTAGATTTGCATCAAGCACATTCAAAAATACGCCATTCTTATCCGTCCCCAGGATGACACCGGGGTAGGTAGCAAAGTCTTTCCTGATCCCAGCTCTGTTCATCTTGGCTTCTTTTAAAAACACAGCAAGCAAGGGTTACTCCAAGCGGAGTCTCCCTTTTTTCCAAAAATTGGGCCACACAGACACCCACCACATCAGTGGCAGCACTTGGGCCCTAGTTGCAAACAGGATGTTTTGATTTGCATCAAGCACATTCAAAAATACGCTATTCTTAGCCGTCCCCAGGATGACACTGGGGTAGGTAGCAAAGTCTTTGCTGACCCATGACTTGTTCATCTTGGCTTCTTTTAAAAACAATGTAAGCAAGGGTTACTCCAAGCGGAGTCTCCCCTTTTTTCCAAAAATTGGGCCCCACACACACCCACCCATTCAGTGGCAGCACTTGGGCCCTAGTTGTACACTTCACAGCTAGATTTGCATCAAGCACATTCAAAAATACGCCATTCTTATCCGTCCCCAGGATGACACCGGGGTAGGTAGCAAAGTCTTTCCTGATCCCAGCTCTGTTCATCTTGGCTTCTTTTAAAAACACAGCAAGCAAGGGTTACTCCAAGCGGAGTCTCCCTTTTTTCCAAAAATTGGGCCACACAGACACCCACCACATCAGTGGCAGCACTTGGGCCCTAGTTGCAAACAGGATGTTTTGATTTGCATCAAGCACATTCAAAAATACGCTATTCTTAGCCGTCCCCAGGATGACACTGGGGTAGGTAGCAAAGTCTTTGCTGACCCATGACTTGTTCATCTTGGCTTCTTTTAAAAACAATGTAAGCAAGGGTTACTCCAAGCGGAGTCTCCCCTTTTTTCCAAAAATTGGGCCCCACACACACCCACCCATTCAGTGGCAGCAGTTGTGCCCCAGTTGTACACTTCACAGCTAGATTTGCATCAAGCACATTCAAAAATACGCCATTCTTATCCGTCCCCAGGATGACACCGGGGTAGGTAGCAAAGTCTTTCCTGATCCCAGCTCTGTTCATCTTGGCTTCTTTTAAAAACACAGCAAGCAAGGGTTACTCCAAGCGGAGTCTCCCTTTTTTCCAAAAATTGGGCCACACAGACACCCACCCCATCAGTGGCAGCACTTGGGCCCTAGTTGCAAACAGGATGTTTTGATTTGCATCAAGCACATTCAAAAATACGCTATTCTTAGCCGTCCCCAGGATGACACCGGGGTAGGTAGCAAAGTCTTTCCTGATCCCAGCTCTGTTCATCTTGGCTTCTTTTAAAAACAATGTAAGCAAGGGTTACTCCAAGCGGAGTCTCCCCTTTTTTCCAAAAATTGGGCCCCACACACACCCACCCATTCAGTGGCAGCAGTTGTGCCCCAGTTGTACACTTCACAGCTAGATTTGCATCAAGCACATTCAAAAATACGCCATTCTTATCCGTCCCCAGGATGACACCGGGGTAGGTAGCAAAGTCTTTCCTGATCCCAGCTCTGTTCATCTTGGCTTCTTTTAAAAACACAGCAAGCAAGGGTTACTCCAAGCGGAGTCTCCCTTTTTTCCAAAAATTGGGCCACACAGACACCCACCACATCAGTGGCAGCACTTGGGCCCTAGTTGCAAACAGGATGTTTTGATTTGCATCAAGCACATTCAAAAATACGCTATTCTTAGCCGTCCCCAGGATGACACCGGGGTAGGTAGCAAAGTCTTTCCTGATCCCAGCTCTGTTCATCTTGGCTTCTTTTAAAAACAATGTAAGCAAGGGTTACTCCAAGCGGAGTCTCCCCTTTTTTCCAAAAATTGGGCCCCACACACACCCACCCATTCAGTGGCAGCACTTGGGCCCTAGTTGCAAACAGGATGTTTTGATTTGCATCAAGCACATTCAAAAATACGCTATTCTTAGCCGTCCCCAGGATGACACCGGGGTAGGTAGCAAAGTCTTTCCTGATCCCAGCTCTGTTCATCTTGGCTTCTTTTAAAAACACAGCAAGCAAGGGTTACTCCAAGCGGAGTCTCCCTTTTTTCCAAAAATTGGGCCACACAGACACCCACCACATCAGTGGCAGCACTTGGGCCCTAGTTGCAAACAGGATGTTTTGATTTGCATCAAGCACATTCAAAAATACGCTATTCTTAGCCGTCCCCAGGATGACACCGGGGTAGGTAGCAAAGTCTTTCCTGATCCCAGCTCTGTTCATCTTGGCTTCTTTTAAAAACACAGCAAGCAAGGGTTACTCCAAGCGGAGTCTCCCTTTTTTCCAAAAATTGGGCCCCACACACACCCACCCATTCAGTGGCAGCACTTGGGCCCTAGTTGCAAACAGGATGTTTTGATTTGCATCAAGCACATTCAAAAATACGCTATTCTTAGCCGTCCCCAGGATGACACCGGGGTAGGTAGCAAAGTCTTTCCTGATCCCAGCTCTGTTCATCTTGGCTTCTTTTAAAAACACAGCAAGCAAGGGTTACTCCAAGCGGAGTCTCCCTTTTTTCCAAAAATTGGGCCCCACACACACCCACCCATTCAGTGGCAGCACTTGGGCCCTAGTTGCAAACAGGATGTTTTGATTTGCATCAAGCACATTCAAAAATACGCTATTCTTATCCGTCCCCAGGATGACACCGGGGTAGGTAGCAAAGTCTTTCCTGATCCCAGCTCTGTTCATCTTGGCTTCTTTTAAAAACACAGCAAGCAAGGGTTACTCCAAGCGGAGTCTCCCTTTTTTCCAAAAATTGGGCCACACAGACACCCACCACATCAGTGGCAGCACTTGGGCCCTAGTTGCAAACAGGATGTTTTGATTTGCATCAAGCACATTCAAAAATACGCTATTCTTAGCCGTCCCCAGGATGACACTGGGGTAGGTAGCAAAGTCTTTGCTGACCCATGACTTGTTCATCTTGGCTTCTTTTAAAAACAATGTAAGCAAGGGTTACTCCAAGCGGAGTCTCCCCTTTTTTCCAAAAATTGGGCCCCACACACACCCACCCATTCAGTGGCAGCAGTTGTGCCCCAGTTGTACACTTCACAGCTAGATTTGCATCAAGCACATTCAAAAATACGCCATTCTTATCCGTCCCCAGGATGACACCGGGGTAGGTAGCAAAGTCTTTCCTGATCCCAGCTCTGTTCATCTTGGCTTCTTTTAAAAACACAGCAAGCAAGGGTTACTCCAAGCGGAGTCTCCCTTTTTTCCAAAAATTGGGCCACACAGACACCCACCCCATCAGTGGCAGCACTTGGGCCCTAGTTGCAAACAGGATGTTTTGATTTGCATCAAGCACATTCAAAAATACGCTATTCTTAGCCGTCCCCAGGATGACACCGGGGTAGGTAGCAAAGTCTTTCCTGATCCCAGCTCTGTTCATCTTGGCTTCTTTTAAAAACAATGTAAGCAAGGGTTACTCCAAGCGGAGTCTCCCCTTTTTTCCAAAAATTGGGCCCCACACACACCCACCCATTCAGTGGCAGCACTTGGGCCCTAGTTGCAAACAGGATGTTTTGATTTGCATCAAGCACATTCAAAAATACGCTATTCTTAGCCGTCCCCAGGATGACACCGGGGTAGGTAGCAAAGTCTTTCCTGATCCCAGCTCTGTTCATCTTGGCTTCTTTTAAAAACACAGCAAGCAAGGGTTACTCCAAGCGGAGTCTCCCTTTTTTCCAAAAATTGGGCCACACAGACACCCACCACATCAGTGGCAGCACTTGGGCCCTAGTTGCAAACAGGATGTTTTGATTTGCATCAAGCACATTCAAAAATACGCTATTCTTATCCGTCCCCAGGATGACACCGGGGTAGGTAGCAAAGTCTTTCCTGATCCCAGCTCTGTTCATCTTGGCTTCTTTTAAAAACACAGCAAGCAAGGGTTACTCCAAGCGGAGTCTCCCTTTTTTCCAAAAATTGGGCCACACAGACACCCACCACATCAGTGGCAGCACTTGGGCCCTAGTTGCAAACAGGATGTTTTGATTTGCATCAAGCACATTCAAAAATACGCTATTCTTAGCCGTCCCCAGGATGACACTGGGGTAGGTAGCAAAGTCTTTGCTGACCCATGACTTGTTCATCTTGGCTTCTTTTAAAAACAATGTAAGCAAGGGTTACTCCAAGCGGAGTCTCCCCTTTTTTCCAAAAATTGGGCCCCACACACACCCACCCATTCAGTGGCAGCAGTTGTGCCCCAGTTGTACACTTCACAGCTAGATTTGCATCAAGCACATTCAAAAATACGCCATTCTTATCCGTCCCCAGGATGACACCGGGGTAGGTAGCAAAGTCTTTCCTGATCCCAGCTCTGTTCATCTTGGCTTCTTTTAAAAACACAGCAAGCAAGGGTTACTCCAAGCGGAGTCTCCCTTTTTTCCAAAAATTGGGCCACACAGACACCCACCACATCAGTGGCAGCACTTGGGCCCTAGTTGCAAACAGGATGTTTTGATTTGCATCAAGCACATTCAAAAATACGCTATTCTTAGCCGTCCCCAGGATGACACCGGGGTAGGTAGCAAAGTCTTTCCTGATCCCAGCTCTGTTCATCTTGGCTTCTTTTAAAAACACAGCAAGCAAGGGTTACTCCAAGCGGAGTCTCCCTTTTTTCCAAAAATTGGGCCACACAGACACCCACCACATCAGTGGCAGCACTTGGGCCCTAGTTGCAAACAGGATGTTTTGATTTGCATCAAGCACATTCAAAAATACGCTATTCTTAGCCGTCCCCAGGATGACACTGGGGTAGGTAGCAAAGTCTTTGCTGACCCATGACTTGTTCATCTTGGCTTCTTTTAAAAACAATGTAAGCAAGGGTTACTCCAAGCGGAGTCTCCCCTTTTTTCCAAAAATTGGGCCCCACACACACCCACCCATTCAGTGGCAGCAGTTGTGCCCCAGTTGTACACTTCACAGCTAGATTTGCATCAAGCACATTCAAAAATACGCCATTCTTATCCGTCCCCAGGATGACACCGGGGTAGGTAGCAAAGTCTTTCCTGATCCCAGCTCTGTTCATCTTGGCTTCTTTTAAAAACACAGCAAGCAAGGGTTACTCCAAGCGGAGTCTCCCTTTTTTCCAAAAATTGGGCCACACAGACACCCACCCCATCAGTGGCAGCACTTCGGCCCTAGTTGCAAACAGGATGTTTTGATTTGCATCAAGCACATTCAAAAATACGCTATTCTTAGCCGTCCCCAGGATGACACCGGGGTAGGTAGCAAAGTCTTTCCTGATCCCAGCTCTGTTCATCTTGGCTTCTTTTAAAAACACAGCAAGCAAGGGTTACTCCAAGCGGAGTCTCCCTTTTTTCCAAAAATTGGGCCACACAGACACCCACCACATCAGTGGCAGCACTTGGGCCCTAGTTGCAAACAGGATGTTTTGATTTGCATCAAGCACATTCCAAATCCACAAGCATTTACTCTCCCCAGGATGACACAGGGGTAGTAAATTCCTTCTGGATCCATGACTTGTTCATTTTGATGAACGTCAGTCTGTCCACATTGTCACTGGACAGACGCGTGCGCTTATCTGTCAGCACACACCCAGCAGCACTGAATACACGTTCAGAGACAACGCTGGCAGCTGGACACGACAAAATCTCCAAGGCGTAACTGGAGAGCTCTGGCCATTTTTCTATGTTTGAAGCCCAAAAGGAGCAAGGCTCCAGTTGCACAGTCATGGCATCGATGTTCATTTGGAGATACTCCTGTATCATCCTCTCCAGCCGTTGAGTATGTGTCAGACTTGTTGTCTCTGGTGGCCTTGCAAAAGAGGGTCTAAAAAAATTATGAAAAGATTCCATAAAATTGCTGTTACCGGCACCAGAAAAGGTCCTACTGGTACGGGTAGACTGTTGAAGATGACGAGACCGTCCCATGTTTGTCAAGTTACAACTGGGAGATTCACTCCCTGCACCTGCACGGTTGTTTGGTGGAAAAGCCGAGCTAAGATCTAGTAACAGCTTCTGCTGATATCCCTGCATACGTGCGTCCCTTTCTATGGCTGGAATTATGTCACAAAATTTGGACTTGTACCGGGGATCTAATAGTGTGGCAATCCAGTAGTCATCATCACTTCTAATTTTGACAATACGACTGTCATGTTGGAGGTAGTGCAACAAAAAGGCACTCATGTGTCTTGCGCAGCCATGCGGACCAAGTCCATGCTGTGTTTGTGGCATAGAGGTGCTACCCGTTCTTTCTTCCTCTGACATCTGACCCCAACCTCTTTCAACTGAAATTTGACCAAGGTCTCCCTCATCCGCTGAGTCTTCCATGTCCATGGACAGTTCGTCCTCCATTTCTTCATGTTCTCCTGCACCTTGCTCAACATTTCGCCTGCTACTATGCGCCCTTGTCGATCCCTGTCCCCCATGGTCCCATGCCTGCTGCGTTGGTGATGATGAACGTCTGGACCTTCGTGATGTTGTTGTCCCTTGCGCATATGAATCCTCCTGTAGTTCCTCCCCTTCATGTTGTCCCACCCCCTGACTCCGAATAGTGTTTAGCGTGTGCTCCAGCATGTAAATGACTGGAATCGTCATGCTGATAATGGCATTGTCAGAGCTAAACATATTCGTCGCCATGTCGAAACTGTGCAGAAGGGTGCATAGGTCCTTGATCTGAGACCACTCCATCAGGGTGATCTGCCCCACCTCTGCATCTCGTTGGCCCAGGCTATACGTCATGACGTATTGCACCAGGGCTCTGCGGTGCTGCCACAGTCGCTGTAACATGTGGAGAGTTGAATTCCAGCGTGTCGCCACATCGCATTTCAGGCGATGAACCGGCAGGCCGAAAGACTTCTGGAGCGATGCAAGTCGCTCTGCTGCGGCGCTTGAACGGCGGAAGTGAGCTGACAGTTTTCGTGCCCTGTTCAGAAGGCCATCTAGGCCGGGATAGTGTGTTAAAAATTGCTGCACGACAAGGTTCAACACGTGAGCCATACAAGGTACGTGTGTCACCTTGCCCAGGCGAAGTGCCGCACCCAGGTTTGCAGCATTGTCGCACACGGCCTTACCAGGCTGCAGTTTGAGTGGAGACAACCATTTATTAAACTCGGACCGCAAAGCTGACCACAACTCCTCAGCTGTGTGACTCTTATTACCAAGACATGTCAAGCTAAAGACCGCCTGATGCCGTTGCGCTCTGCTGCCAGCATAGTAATGAGGGGTGCGTGATTCCTTCTGCGCAGTGAGAACGCTGGTGGCCTGACCAGGCAGGCTTGGGGCGGAGGTGGAGGACCCAGATGAGGTGGAGGATGCAGAAGCAGTGGCGGAACTTGGACAGACAGAGGATTGACACACAAGTCGTGGGGACGGCAAGACTTGTGCAGCAGACCCTTCACCATCTATCACCATAGTTACCCAGTGCCCAGTCAGCGACATGTAACGTCCCTGTCCATGCTTACTGGTCCAAGTATCGGTGGTGAAATGCACCCGTTCACACACAGAGTTTCTCAAGGAAGCGGTGATGTTGTGTGCGACATGCTGGTGTAGCGCGGGCACACCTTTCTTAGAGAAGTAGTGGCGACTAGGCATCTGGTACTGGGGCACAGCGACAGACATAAGGTCTCTAAAATCCTGTGTGTCCACTAGGCGGAAAGGCAGCATTTCGGTAGCCAACAGCTTACAGAGGGATAGAGTCAACCTCTTAGCTTTGTCATGGGTCGGAGGAAGTGGCCTTTTATTTGACCACATCTGAGGGACAGAGATCTGGCTGCTGTGTGTAGACGGTGTTGAGTAGGGTGTCCCTGGAAAAATGCAGGTTTGTGAGGAAAGTGCAGGCGGAGACATGATGTTGCCTTCATCCAACGTTGGTGCTATCGATGTCTGAGAGAGCTGTACACACTCACTTGTTTCCCCTTCCAAACCAACTGACGACCTTACAAGCAAACTGCCTGTTGCGGTTACAGTGGTGGAAGTTTTGCGTGGAAAAACAGGTGTGGCAGCTGTCCCCACAGTCCTAGAAGATGAAGAGCGCGCGGATGCAGTGGAAGGGGCGGGCGGTGGATGGTTCGCTCCACTAGGCCGCATTGCAGCACGGTGAGCTTCCCACCGGGACTTATGATATTTAGTCATGTGACGATTCATGGAAGAAGTTGTCAAACTGCTGAGGTTTTGACCTCTACTAACAGAATCATGACAAATGTTACATATCACATGAGTTGGGCGATCTTTTTCGATGTGAAAAAAGGACCAGGCTAGGCAAGGCTTAGAGGCCATGCGACCTGTTGATCCACCACGAATAATGCTCATAGGCAGAGTGGTGGCTGAGGATGCAGTTGTAGACGTGCTACCAGTTCTCCGACTCTGTCCAGGAAGGCGCAAGGTAACTTCGTCGTCGGTTGCATCCTCCTCCACCGCCTCTGTTGACCTCCTCGAGTGCCTGACTGGGGGTTGACAGTAGGTGGGATCTAGAACGTCATCATCAATTGTTGTGTTTGCACTCCCCTCCCCCTCAGACCGAGCCTCTTCTTGCCCTGAACGAATATTTAAGTTGTCATCCCAATCGGGTATCTGCGTCTCATCTTCATCAGTATGTTCCTCATTGTCTATAACCACAGGTGTTACAGTTTGTGACAAAGGGTCAACATTATGCTCAGAAACTTGGTCCTCACGGCCTGAATCTGAGTCACAAAGGTTCTGGGCATCACTGCAGACCATTTCCTGTTCTGTACTCACTGTAGCTTGGGAGCAGACCTCTGATTCCCAGGCTATAGTGTGACTGAACAGCTCTGCAGACTCAGCCATCTCAGTTCCACCATACTGTGCAGGGCTGATGGAGACTTCAGAGCTGGGAGAAAGCAAGTTTGATTGGGATGACAACTCAGAGGACTGGTGTTTTTTGGATGCGGTACTTGAAGTGGCAGAGAGGGCACTTGTTGGACCACTTGAGATCCATTCAAGCATTTTCCTTTTTTGCCCATCATCTACCTTTGTTCCTGTTGTTCGTGTCCGTAACAAAGGGAGCACATCGGATTGTCCACGGTAAGTAGTAGACATCTTACTTTTGCTGGTAGATGGTCTATCTTCAGCAGATGATAATGGAGCTTTGCCACCTTCCCCACGGACAAAACCTTTTTTGCCTTTTACACCACGCCTCTTCCCCTTTCCACCAGCATCTGTCATTTTGCCACTCATGTTGATTGCGACAAGATTGTGGACTGAAAATGTGGTAGTAAAAATTGAGAGGTGGTGAAGATTGCAGTGGTGGTCTAGCTTTATTAACAGCAGAATAATAAAGAATAAATATCCCTGACAATGCAACTTAGTTATAATTAGTTGGAGTGTGCAACGCAGGCAGACGTGCTGCAAATGTCTTTGCACTAGTGGGACTATAGCAAAGTCCAATAGCCACGTATAGGATGCCACTAGGTACACTGAGTGTTTGCTAGTATAATGGCTTGTTTAGAATGAGTTGTAGTGTGCAATGCAGGCAGACGCGCTCTGCAAATGTCTTTGCACTAGTGGGACTATAGCAAAGTCCAATAGCCACGTATAGGATGCCACTAGGTACACTGAGTGTTTGCTAGTATAATGGCTTGGTTAGAATGAGTTGTAGTGTGCAACGCAGGCAGACGCGCTCTGCAAATGTCTTTGCACTAGTGGGACTATAGCAAAGTCCAATAGCCACGTATAGGATGCCACTAGGTACACTGAGTGTTTGCTAGTATAATGGCTTGGTTAGAATGAGTTGTAGTGTGCAACGCAGGCAGACGCGCTCTGCAAATGTCTTTGCACTAGTGGGACTATAGCAAAGTCCAATAGCCACGTATAGGATGCCACTAGGTACACTGAGTGTTTGCTAGTATAATGGCTTGGTTAGAATGAGTTGTAGTGTGCAACGCAGGCAGACGCGCTCTGCAAATGTCTTTGCACTAGTGGGACTATAGCAAAGTCCAATAGCCACGTATAGGATGCCACTAGGTACACTGAGTGTTTGCTAGTATAATGGCTTGGTTAGAATGAGTTGTAGTGTGCAACGCAGGCAGACGCGCTCTGCAAATGTCTTTGCACTAGTGGGACTATAGCAAAGTCCAATAGCCACGTATAGGATGCCACTAGGTACACTGAGTGTTTGCTAGTATAATGGCTTGGTTAGAATGAGTTGTAGTGTGCAATGCAGGCAGATGTGCTCTGCTAATGTCTTTGCACTAGTGGGACTATAGCAAAGTCCAATAGCCACGTATAGGATGCCACTAGGTACACTGAGTGTTTGCTAGTATAATGGCTTGTTTAGAATGAGTTGTAGTGTGCAACGCAGGCAGACGCGCTCTGCAAATGTCTTTGCACTAGTGGGACTATAGCAAAGTCCAATAGCCACGTATAGGATGCCACTAGGTACACTGAGTGTTTGCTAGTATAATGGCTTGGTTAGAATGAGTTGTAGTGTGCAATGCAGGCAGATGTGCTCTGCTAATGTCTTTGCACTAGTGGGACTATAGCAAAGTCCAATAGCCACGTATAGGATGCCACTAGGTACACTGAGTGTTTGCTAGTATAATGGCTTGTTTAGAATGAGTTGTAGTGTGCAATGCAGGCAGACGCGCTCTGCAAATGTCTTTGCACTAGTGGGACTATAGCAAAGTCCAATAGCCACGTATAGGATGCCACTAGGTACACTGAGTGTTTGCTAGTATAATGGCTTGGTTAGAATGAGTTGTAGTGTGCAACGCAGGCAGACGCGCTCTGCAAATGTCTTTGCACTAGTGGGACTATAGCAAAGTCCAATAGCCACGTATAGGATGCCACTAGGTACACTGAGTGTTTGCTAGTATAATGGCTTGGTTAGAATGAGTTGTAGTGTGCAACGCAGGCAGACGCGCTCTGCAAATGTCTTTGCACTAGTGGGACTATAGCAAAGTCCAATAGCCACGTATAGGATGCCACTAGGTACACTGAGTGTTTGCTAGTATAATGGCTTGGTTAGAATGAGTTGTAGTGTGCAATGCAGGCAGATGTGCTCTGCTAATGTCTTTGCACTAGTGGGACTATAGCAAAGTCCAATAGCCACGTATAGGATGCCACTAGGTACACTGAGTGTTTGCTAGTATAATGGCTTGTTTAGAATGAGTTGTAGTGTGCAACGCAGGCAGACGCGCTCTGCAAATGTCTTTGCACTAGTGGGACTATAGCAAAGTCCAATAGCCACGTATAGGATGCCACTAGGTACACTGAGTGTTTGCTAGTATAATGGCTTGGTTAGAATGAGTTGTAGTGTGCAATGCAGGCAGATGTGCTCTGCTAATGTCTTTGCACTAGTGGGACTATAGCAAAGTCCAATAGCCACGTATAGGATGCCACTAGGTACACTGAGTGTTTGCTAGTATAATGGCTTGGTTAGAATGAGTTGTAGTGTGCAATGCAGGCAGATGTGCTCTGCTAATGTCTTTGCACTAGTGGGACTATAGCAAAGTCCAATAGCCACGTATAGGATGCCACTAGGTACACTGAGTGTTTGCTAGTATAATGGCTTGGTTAGAATGAGTTGTAGTGTGCAATGCAGGCAGATGTGCTCTGCAAATGTCTTTGCACTAGTGGGACTATAGCAAAGTCCAATAGCCACGTATAGGATGCCACTAGGTACACTGAGTGTTTGCTAGTATAATGGCTTGGTTAGAATGAGTTGTAGTGTGCAACGCAGGCAGACGCGCTCTGCAAATGTCTTTGCACTAGTGGGACTATAGCAAAGTCCAATAGCCACGTATAGGATGCCACTAGGTACACTGAGTGTTTGCTAGTATAATGGCTTGGTTAGAATGAGTTGTAGTGTGCAATGCAGGCAGATGTGCTCTGCTAATGTCTTTGCACTAGTGGGACTATAGCAAAGTCCAATAGCCACGTATAGGATGCCACTAGGTACACTGAGTGTTTGCTAGTATAATGGCTTGTTTAGAATGAGTTGTAGTGTGCAATGCAGGCAGACGCGCTCTGCAAATGTCTTTGCACTAGTGGGACTATAGCAAAGTCCAATAGCCACGTATAGGATGCCACTAGGTACACTGAGTGTTTGCTAGTATAATGGCTTGGTTAGAATGAGTTGTAGTGTGCAATGCAGGCAGATGTGCTCTGCTAATGTCTTTGCACTAGTGGGACTATAGCAAAGTCCAATAGCCACGTATAGGATGCCACTAGGTACACTGAGTGTTTGCTAGTATAATGGCTTGTTTAGAATGAGTTGTAGTGTGCAATGCAGGCAGACGCGCTCTGCAAATGTCTTTGCACTAGTGGGACTATAGCAAAGTCCAATAGCCACGTATAGGATGCCACTAGGTACACTGAGTGTTTGCTAGTATAATGGCTTAGTTATCAGTTGGAGTGTGCAGAGGACAAGAGGGTACAGTGGCAGGATTGTGGTGCTCTGGGTAGAGGAATGGAAGCCTGCCTTTCTATTCCCTCCTAATGGTGAAATGCAGGGAGGAAATCCCTGACCTGGGCTACACAGACGCTGGCGCTGTTTGCAGGACCTGTCACCTATGGCTCTCTGACCCTGCCGGTTGGAGCCCTTAAAAGGACTGCTATAAAGTGCTCTCCCTAAGCTGTCTAACGCTGTGTATGCAGCGCATACAGCTGTATCGGCTATAGGACTCAGGAAGACGGAGCTGCGACAGTGATGTCTGACACCAAAGACGCAGAAGGCAGATAATGGCGTCCGTGAAGAAAATGTCCGGTTTTATAATGCAGGGACATGTGACATGCAGATCCTATCACACATGCCGTTGCTTCTCTGGCTCAAAGTCCACTTAGCTGTGTGTGTGTCTGGGATTGGCTGACATGCTGGCCCGCCCCACAAGACGCGCGCACTTAGGGAAGGAAGACAAGAAAAAAAAAAAAAAAAAATGGCGATCGCCATTATAGAAACAGCAGTGATCTGAAGGCGCTGTTCACGCACACTATACACTGAAATGTGATAATAGTTTGATTCACAGAGTGACTTACACTATTACAGCAGAAACCAAGCTATGATTTAGCTGTTTTTTGGCTGCTAGAACCGTTCTCGAACGTTTCTAGAACTACCGAGCTTTTGCAAAAAGCTCGAGTTCTAGTTCGATCTAGAACATGCCCCAAAATCACTCGAGCCGCGAACTGGAGAACCACGAACCACGAACCGCGCTCAACTCTATTTACAAGATCTTTTAGTTCCATAGTTGTGCGGTTTAGAAGTTCTTTTAGTTCCATAGTTGTGCGGTTCAGAAGATCTTTTAGTTCCATAGTTGTGCGGTTTAGAAGTTCTTTTAGTTCCATAGTTGTGCGGTTTCAGAAGATCTTTTATAGTTCCATAGTTGTGCGGTTTCAGAAGATCTTTTAATTCCATAGTTGTGCGGTTTCAGAAGATCTTTTAAGGCCCCTTCACACACTGAGACTTTCTAGCGATCCCACCAGCGATCCCAACCTTATATATTCCTAATTTTTATACTTTAGATTTCCGCTGTTTTCGTGTAAAGATGTGCTTGGATGGGAAATTCCATTTTCAGATTACATTGATATGTATAATATTATTAATTCTGTGTTCCAAGCTTCTATTTAATACTTAATAGCAAAACCGTGTAACAGATTTTCTATAAAGGGATTGTTCACAGTTGGACACGCCCTTCCCATTCGCCATGTGCGCCCCTATAAAAATAAAAAAGGGTATACTCACCTACGGAACCAGCAATGTCGGCAGTTCCTGGAGCCCACATGGCATGCTATGACGCGCAAGTCCTGTGTCTAGCTTCCTTCTCTCCACTGTCAGATCTTTAGGTAATTAACAGAAGTGAGCACTGCGGCTGCCAATCACTTCATGCTAATTGCATAACCATCCAAAGGCAAAGAAAAATGAAGCTGACGGTGGTGATTGTACATGGGACTCGTGTTTCATAACATTGTCACCTGGGCCCCGAGAACATGAGTTTCAACATTTCTGGATTCACGCCAGCAGCGGAGGTGAGTATAAGCATTTTATGAAGGCTCACATGGAGAATGAGAAGGGGACAACATATTTAATTGTAGGATCTTGCATATCTGTCAGTTCGCTACAATGACAGCATATTGAATTGTGCATTCATTTCTCCTATGTGGGCGCTACACGAGAATCACTTATCTTACAAAAAATGCAACAAATATGTAGTAATAAGACAGGAAATATACATATGGAAGGATCTATTATGTTTCAATACTCCTTGTATCTCAATTTATCTTTATTATTAATATCCTGTATTGTAGTTAGTATATGGGAACATAATTGTACACATCCGTGGGGTAGTGTATTTCTTACAGACGAGAATTTGTTATAAGTCTATGTTTTAAATCCAATTACCGTATTTTTCGGACTATAAGATGCACTTTCCCCCCCCTAATGTTGAGGGAAAGTGCGGGATGCGTTTTGTAGTCTGAATGTAGGGCATGGCTGCTGGGAATGAGGGTGCAGCAGTGGCATGGGTCATCAGGGGCATGAGCAGGCTGCAGCAGCGCCAACCGTGACAACGTGGGCCCGCTCATTTCATATGTACGCCCATCCTCCCGCTCACCATCTCTCAGCAGTGAAGCCGGCGCTGAGAGGTGGGCAGGATGATGAGCGGGGGATGTGCGCATACTAAGCAGCCAGCCCGCATGATCACCCCTGGCAACTACAGCCTGGAGTGATCATGTTCGGCTATATTCACTGCCCCCGTGCATCATCATCAGCGCTGGCTGCAGTGAATCAGTATACTCACCGGCCACGATCCCTGCAGCATTGCTCATCCTCCTGTCTGTGCCGGCCGCAGCTGTGTGCGGAGACTAGCGGTGCTGTGGTCATCGCTATGCGCATGTGTCCACACAAAGCCGCAGCTGGCATAGACAGGGAGACAAGCGATGCTACAGGGATCGTAGATGGGCAGTCTTTGTTTTCTTTTAGGTAGCCAAAAATATACATAAAATGTGTCCTAACGGTCAGCAGAGAAACATGTCAGGGAAACTGCTACTATGGTCTCACGGTAGGTTCTTAAACATTGCATTGGTGAAGGATGGTATGGATGGTGGCCTGTGGGGGCTCCGTACTCCTCCACCAGAGATAATCTGTGAGTGTGTATGCCTTTGGGTGAGGTGTATGACAATTACTATTTTCTTCGGGTTGGTGTACATCACCCACACCCGGTCTCTATCGAAGCTGTAGTCGACAAACACGTGACAGTGGAGTCCTCTTGGCAATCCAAAACTTTAAATGTTTATTCTTTACACACTATAGCAGACATGGCCTCACTGCTGATGATTCTGTGGTTTCTGTTTCTTTGGGGTACTTTCACTCGACCTACCCCCGCTATCTGGGAATTAGTCTGCCAGCTGCAGGGCAACTGTGTCTCCATTCTCCCATGTTCATCTTACCGCTGTCCACTTCTGGGCCACAATGGCTGTCTGATTGCATCAACCTGAGAGCAGTTGGCCATAAAACCACTAGATGTTGCCAGAACAGAATCAACAAGATCTGCTGGGTTAATACACTAGGTGAAACAGGAACCAAGTGCAGAATAATCAGTGAACAAGCCAGAGTCGGTATACAGAGAGGACACATCCCCAGAAAAAACAAGACTTTCGTCCAGCTCACCTGTTTCTCATGGGAGACCGCTTATCCAGGACTGTGCAGGGAAAAGGAAGGTAGCAGAACTCATGGCATAAAGTCAAAAAGGATTTCCAGCAAACAAGTCCATGGAAAAATTTTCTTCATTAAAAATTCAATTTTATTTATAAATTCATATTAAAAAGGTCCATGGTATAATTCAAACTGCCCCATAAGAGGACGCGTTTCGAACAACCCAGTTCACTGTTCAAGGAGCAGAGCCACAAGTAATAATTATGACACAAAGGTTCTGGACCTTTAAGAGGTACATCAGTATGCCCTGACTGGCTCCTGACACCTCACCAATTGTTTACTCCTTAAACCCTTCTGCAGAACTTCCTCTCACCAGTCCTGTCTCTCTAATCAACCTACTGGCCACCTATCACTCCTCCCCTATCTTATCTAACATCTAATCCTCCACAGCTCTTGCCTGACCACTAGGTGGTGCTGGCCAATACACGGTCCCAGCTCTGCTTCATCAGGGCACTTCACTAGCAACAGTGGTCATTTTTATCAAACACATTAACGGCATACTTGGTACCTAAAACACAATGTCTTCATAACACAGACAAATAGCGTAAAACAGTAGGGGGAGGGGGGGCACGATCACCTCCTACAATAGCTTATGCCAAAAGTGGTGTGAAATAAGACATAAATATTATACAGTATCTGACTGACGTACATTTTGTATGACACGGGACCTGAAAAATTAACCAAATACATTGAATCACATGCCACTTGATGCGTATGGTGCATCATACTCCAGCGCACTTTTGAACAAGATTAACATACAAAACACCAACCTTGAAGAATATGAGTACGGTTACAGAATTTTAGGTTATTTTACAACTATTTCATGAAAACGAACGTTATCAGGCCATAGCAAAGGCAAACGTTTCTTAGTAGATGTGTATGGAAGTGGTGATGTATTTGGGTGGTGTTATCTCCACCACAGGCGTGGATTGTCATAGTAAAAATATAGGACTTGAATCAACTAAATTCAGAAAGGAGAAGTAAATAATAAAATAAATAATAATATTACAAAAATGTTATTGAACCATTTTACACACCAGAATTTTATACAACTTTCCCAGTTACACGTCAATAACTTGTCGATAATTTCTGCTGATAAATTAATACAGAGTCAAGAGTTAAAAACTACAGGCAATCTGAAACTCAATTCTCATTTTTTTTTTTTCCAGAATGAAAAACAAGAAAATATTACTGAAATATGTAACAAAAAATGAATATATTGGAGAACATAACACATTTTCTTTCATTTGAAAATTCCACAAATTTAGAATATACAGAATTTTATGAAAACAATACAAGAAGTGACGGTCATGAATTCGAGGTCTATGAAGTAATTTATTATGCGGTGGTCATCTTAGTGTTTTGTTTGTTGGAAATCATTGGAAACTGTCTTGTCATCTGGTTCGACTTCTTAGGAAACAAAAGAAACCATCAACGTCGTGGGGTTCCTCATTTTGGCCATCGCTGATTTATTCTTTGCAATAATGTTTGTTGTGTATGTTACACAATGTTTTTTAGCACATATGTTTTTTTTTTACAGTTTAATCTTGCTGCTATTATAGAAACTTGTGTATTAATCAAGCTCACCCACGTCTGACCTCACCGTGCCTCAGACTCGGCCCTGCCCTGGCCGCACAGCAATGATAAATGAAGAAGATAATCCAGCTGGGTGCTTAGGTGATTTATTCAGTGCAGCTCAGACAATGTACAGCAACGTTAACGCGTTTCTGGCTTGATGCCCTTAATCATAACCATGGTTATAATTAAGGGCGTCAAGCCAGAAACGCTTAACGTCTCTGTACATTGTCTGAACTGCACTGAATAAATCACCTGAACACCCAGCTGGATTATCTTCTTCATTTATCATTGCTGCTATTATCTTTTAATATGTCGGTCAGTGTTCTCCAGCTCATGGTCATCAGTGTAGACTGATACATCTGTGCCGTTTTCCCGGTATGGTGTCATAACACCGGAGACCAAGATTGTCTTTCATCATTGCTCAGATCATTTGGATAATTTCATTGGCTCAGTCTGTGCCATGCTTACAATATGTAGACTTGTCTAATGTTTATAACATCACACTTTGCGACTTCAACATGAATTGATCTACTTTGATAACAATGATATTTTTGGAATTTATCTTCTTCTTCCTTCTACCTTTGATCATCATTGTCTCCTGTTTCATCGTGATTTTCATGTACATGAGAAGGAAAGTCATCTTTAGAGATGAGCGAACCGGTCCCGGTTCGGCTCGAGGTCGGTTCGCCGAACGGAGGTCCCGTTCAAGTTCGGTTCGTCGAACGTTCGACGAACCGAACTCGAACTGCATAGGAAACAATGGCAGGCATTCACAAACACATAAAAACACCTAGAAAACACCCTCAAAGGTGTCCAAAAGGTGACAAACAACTCACAACACAACACAAACACATGGGAAAGTGACAAGGACATATACTCATGCGAAAACAAAAGAGCAGGACAGGGAAAAAGTGGAGGACACACAGATATAGGCATGGCACGCCCTTCTAAAATCATGTAAAACACCGCAAGGTGACTCAAAGTGGAGTCTCCCTTTTTTCCAAAAATTGGGCCCCACACACACCCACCCCTTCAGTGGCAGCACTTGTGACCCAGTTGTACACTTCACAGCTAGATTTGCATCAAGCACATTCAAAAATACGCCATAATTAACCGTCCCCAGGATGACACCAGGGTAGGTAGCAAAGTCTTTCCTGATCCCAGCTCTGTTCATCTTGGATCATTTATAAAAAACACATCAATCAAGGGTTACTCCAAGCGAATCTCCCTTTTTTTCCAAAAATTGGGCCACACACACACCCACCCCTTCAGTGGCAGCAGTTGTGCCCCAGTTGTACACTTCACAGCTAGATTTGCATCAAGCACATTCAAAAATACGCTATTCTTAACCGTCCCCAGGATGACACCGGGGTTGGTAGCAAAGTCTTTCCTGATCCCAGCTCTGTTCATCTTGGATCATTTTTAAAAAACACAGCAAGCAATGGTTACTCCAAGCGGAGACTCCCTTTTTTCCAAAAATTGGGCCCCACACACACCCACCCCTTCAGTGGCAGCAGTTGTGCCCCAGTTGTACAATTCACAGCTACATTTGCATCAAGCACGTTCAAAAATACGCTATTCTTAACCGTCCCCAGGATGACACCGGGGTAGGTAGCAAAGTCTTTTCTGATCCCAGCTCTGTTCATCTTGGCTTCTTTTAAAAACAATGTAAGCAAGGGTTACTCCAAGCGGAGTCTTCCTTTTTTCCAAAAATTGGGCAGCACACACACCCACACCTTCAGTGGCAGCAGTTGTGCCCCAGTTGTACAATTCACAGCTACATTTGCATCAAGCACATTCAAAAATACGCTATTCTTAACCGTCCCTAGGATGACACCGGGGTAGGTAGCAAAGTCTTTCCTGATCCCAGCTCTGTTCATCTTGGCTTCTTTTAAAAACAATGTAAGCAAGGGTTACTCTAGGCGGAGTCTTCCTTTTTTCCAAAAATTGGGCCCCACACACACCCACCCCTTCAGTGGCAGCAGTTGTGCCCCAGTTGTACAATTCACAGCTAGATTTGCATCAAGCACATTCAAAAATACGCTATTCTTAACCGTCCCCAGGATGACACCGGGGTAGGTAGCAAAGTCTTTCCTGATCCCAGCTCTGTTCATCTTGGATCATTTTTAAAAAAACACAGCAAGCAAGGGTTACTCCAAGCGGAGTCTCCCTTTTTTTCCAAAAATTGGGCCCAACACAGACACCTTATCAGTGGCAGCACTTGTGCCCTAGTTGCAAACAGGATGTTTTGATTTGCATCAAGCACATTCCAAATCCACAAGCATTTACTCTCCCCAGGATGACACAGGGGTAGTAAATTCCTTCTGGATCCATGACTTGTTCATTTTGATGAACGTCAGTCTGTCCACATTGTTACTGAACAGACGCGTGCGCTTATCTGTCAGCACACACTCAGCAGCACTGAAGACACGTTCAGAGACAACGCTGGCAGCTGGACATGACAAAATCTCCAAGGCGTAACTGGAGAGCTCTGGCCATTTTCCTAGATTTGAAGCCCAAAATGAGCAGGGCTCCATTTGCAAAGTCATGGCATCGATGTTCATTTGGAGATACTCCTGTATCATCCTCTCCAGCTGTTGACTATGTGTCAGACTTGTTGTCTCTGGTGGCCTTGCAAAGGAGGGTCTAAAAAAATTATGAAAAGATTCCATAAAATTGCTGTTACCAGCACCAGATACGGTCCTACTGGTACGGGTAGACTGTTGAAGATGACGAGACCGTCCCATGTTTGTCAAGTTACAACTGGGAGAATCACTCCCTGCACCTGCACGGTTGTTTGGTGGAAAAGGCGAGCTAAGATCGAGTAACAGCTTCTGCTGATACTCCTGCATACGTGCGTCCCTTTCTATGGCTGGAATTATGTCACAAAATTTGGACTTGTACCGGGGATCTAATAGTGTGGCAATCCAGTAGTCATCATCACTTCTAATTTTGACAATACGAGGGTCATGTTGTAGGTAGTGCAACAAGAAGGCACTCATGTGTCTTGCGCAGCCATGCAGACCAAGTCCACGCTGTGTTTGTGGCATAGAGGTGCTAACCGTTCTTTCTTCCTCTGACATCTCCCCCCAACCTCTTTCAACTGAAATTTGACCAAGGTCTCCCTCATCTGCTGAGTCTTCCATGTCCATGGACAGTTCGTCCTCCATTTCTTCATGTTCTCCTGCACCTTCCTCAACATCTCGCCTGCTACCATGCGCCCTTGTTGATCCCTGTCCCCCATGGTCCCATGCCTGCCGCCTTGGTGATGATGAACGTCTGGACCTTGGTGATGTTGTTGTGTCTTGCGCATATGAATCCTCCTGTAGTTCATCCCCTTCCTGTTGTCCCACCCCCTGACTCCGAATAGTGTTTAGCGTTTGCTCCAGCATGTAAATGACTGGAATTGTCATGCTGATAACGGCATTGTCAGCGCTAAACATATTCGTTGCCATGTCGAAACTGTGTAGAAGGGTGCATAGGTCCTTGATCTGAGACCACTCCATCAGGGTGATCTGCCCCACCTCTGCATCTCGTTGGCCCAGGCTATACGTCATGACGTATTGCACCAGGACTCGGCAGTGCTGCCACAGTCACTGTAACATGTGGAGAGTTGAATTCCAGCGTGTCGCCACATCGCATTTCAGGCGATGAACCGGCAGGCCGAAAGACTTCTGGAGCGATGCAAGTCGCTTAGCTGCGGCGCTTGAACGGCGGAAGTGAGCAGACAGTTTTCGTGCCCTGTTCAGAAGGCCATCTAGGCCGGGATAGTGTGTTAAAAATTGCTGGACGACAAGGTTCAACACGTGAGCCATACAAGGTATGTGTGTCACCTTGCCCAGGCGAAGTGCCGCACCCAGGTTTGCAGCATTGTCGCACACGGCCTTACCAGGCTGCAGGTTGAGTGGAGACAACCATTTATTAAACTCGGACCGCAGAGCTGACCACAACTCCTCAGCTGTGTGACTCTTATTCCCAAGACATGTCAAGCTAAAGACCGCCTGATGCCGTTGCACTCTGCTGCCAGCATAGTAATGAGGGGTGCGTGATTCCTTCTGCGCAGTGAGAACGCTGGTGGCCTGACCAGGCAGGCTTGCGGCAGAGGTGGAGGACCCAGATGAGGTGGAGGAGGCAGAAGCAGTGGCGGAACTTGGACAGACAGAGGATTGACACACAAGTCGTGGGGACGGCAAGACTTGTGCAGCAGACCCTTCACCATCTATCACCATAGTTACCCAGTGCCCAGTCAGCGATATGTAACGTCCCTGTCCATGCTTACTGGTCCAAGTATCGGTGGTGAAATGCACCCGTTCACACACAGAGTTTCTCAAGGAAGCGGTGATGTTGTGTGCGACATGCTGGTGTAGCACGGGCACACCTTTCTTAGAGAAGTAGTGGCGACTAGGCATCTGGTACTGGGGCACAGCGACAGACATAAGGTCTCTAAAATCCTGTGTGTCCACTAGGCGGAAAGACAGCATTTTGGTAGCCAAGAGCTTACAGAGGGATAGAGTCAACCTCTTAGCTTTGTCATGGGTCGCAGGAAGTGACCTTTTATTTGACCACATCTGAGGGACAGAGATCTGGCTGCTGTGTGTAGACGGTGTTGAGTAGGGTGTCCCTGGAAAAATGTAGGTTTGTGAGGAAAGTGCAGGCGGAGACATGATGTTGCCTTCATCCAACGTTGGTGCTATCGATGTCTGAGAGAGCTGTACACACTCACTTGTTTCCCCTTCCAAACCAACTGACGACCTACCAAGCAAACTGCCTGTTGCGGTTACAGTGGTGGAAGTTGTGCGTGGAAAAACAGGTGTGACAGCTGTCCCCACAGTCCTAGAAGATGAAGAGCGCGCGGATGCACTGGAAGGGGCAGGCGGTGGATGGTTCGCTCCACTAGGCCGCATTGCAGCACGGTGAGCTTCCCACCGGGACATATGATATTTATTCATGTGACGATTCATGGAAGAAGTTGTCAAACTGCTGAGGTTTTGACCTCTACTAAGAGAACCATGACAAATTTTACAGATCACATAATTTGGGCGATCTTTTGCTATGTCAAAAAAAGACCAGGCTAGGCAAGGCTTAGAGGGCATGCGACCTGTTGATCCACCCCGACTAGTGCTCAGAGGCAGAGTGGTGGCTGAGGATGCAGTTGTAGACGTGCTAACAGTACTCCGACTCTGTCCAGGAAGGCGCAAGGTAACTTCGCCATCAGTTGCATCCTCCTCCACCACCTCTGTTGACCTCCTCGAGTGCCTGACAGTAGGTGGGATCTACAACTTCATCATCAATTGTTGTGTTTGCACTCCCCTCCCCCTCAGACCGAGCCTCTTCTTGCCCTGACCGAATATTTAAGTTGTCATCCCAATCGGGTATCTGCGTCTCATCTTCATCAGTATGTTCCTCATTGTCTATAACCAAAGGTGTTACAGTTTGTGACAAAGGGTCAACATTATGCTCAGAACTTGGTCCTCACGGCCTGAATCAGAGTCACAAAGGTTCTGGGCATAACTGCAGACCATTTCCTGTTCTGTACTCACTGTAGCTTGGGAGCAGACCTCTGATTCCCAGGCTATAGTGTGACTGAACAGCTCTGCAGACTCAGCCATCTCAGTTCCACCATACTGTGCAGGGCTGATGGAGACTTCAGAGCTGGGAGAAAGCAAGTTTGATTGGGATGACAACTCAGAGGACTGGTGTTTTTTGGATGTGGTACTTGAAGTGGCTGAGAGGGCACTTGTTGGACCACTTGAGATCCATTCAAGCATTTTCCTTTTTTGGCCATCATCTACCTTTGTTCCTGTTGTTCGTGTCCGTAAAAAAGGGAGCACATCGGATTGTCCACGGTAATTAGTAGACATCTTACTTTTGCTGGTAGATGGTCTATCTTCAGCAGATGATAATGGAGCTTTGCCACCTTCCCCACGGACAAAACCTTTTTTTCCTTTTCCACCACGCCTCTTCCCCTTTCCACCAGCATCTGTCATTTTGCCAGTCATGTTGATTGCGACAAGATTGTGCACTGAAAATGTGGTAGTAAAAATTGAGAGGTGGTGTAGATTGCAGCGGTGGTCTAGCTTTATTAACAGCAGAATAATTAAGAATAAATATCCCTGACAATGCAACTATGGCCCTTAAACTGGCAGCATAAATTGCTAGTATAATGGATTAGCAACTATGAGTTGGAGTGTGCAATGCAGGCAGACGTGCTGCAAATATCTGTGCACTACTGGGACTATACAGAAGTCCAACAGCCTCGTTTAGGATGACACTAAGTTCACTCAGTGTTTGCTAGTATAATGGCTTAGTTATAATGACTTTGAGTGTGCAATGCAGGCAGACGTGCTGCAAATATCTGTGCACTACTGGGACTATACAGAAGTCCAACAGCCACATTTAGGATGACACTAAGTTCACTCAGTGTTTGCTAGTATAATGGCTTAGTTATAATGAGTTGGATTGTGCAGAGGACAGGAGGGTACAGTGCCAGGGTTGTGGGGCTCTGGGTAGAGGAAAGGAAGCTTGCCTTTCTATTCCCTCCTAATGGGGAAATGCAGCGAGGAAATCCCTGACCTTAGCTACACAGACGCTGTCTCTGTTTTCAGGACCTGTCACCTATGGCTCTGACCCTGCCGGTACGAGCCCTTAAAAGGACTGATAGAAAGTGCTATCCCTAAGCTGTCCAGCGCTGTGTATGGAGCGCATACAGCAGTATCGGCGATAGGACAAAGGACGGAGCTGCGCCAGTGATGTCTGACACCAAGGACGCAGAAGAGATAATGGCGTCCGGACGGGCAGATACTCGTTTTTATAATGCAGGGACATGTGACATGGACATCCTATCACACATGCCGTTGCTTCTCTGGCTAAAAGTCCACTTAGCTGTGTGTGTGTCTGGGATTGCCTGACATGCTGGCCCGCCCCACTACACGCGCGCGCTTAGGGAAGGAAGACAAGGAAAAAAAAAAAAATGGCGATCGCCATTATACAAACAGCAGTGATCTGAAGGCGCTGTTCCCGCACACTATACACTGAAATTTCATAATAGTGTGAGTCACAGAGTGACTTACACTATTACAGCGGAAAGCCAGCTAGGAATTAGCTGTTTTTTTGCTGCTAGAACCGTTCTCGAACGTTTCTAGAACTATCGAGCTTTTGCAAAAAGCTCGAGTTCTAGTTCGATCTAGAACGGGCCCCAAAATCACTCGAGCCTAGAACTGGAGAACCTCGAACCACGAACCGCGCTCAACTCTAATCATCTTCACATCTTCATAGCCTTTTAAACAAGTAAAATATATCTTTGTACCGTGTTAGCCAACACAGTTAGATGCTTTTGTGCCTTGAATAACACATAGCCTTTTAAAACCATCAAGATTTCAAGGAAAAATGTTGTGGCTCCTTCCAGGCCATCATCATTGCCTTCTTCATCTGCTGGTTTCCTTATAATTTTATTTCTCTCTTTTTCTTTTTGGAATCGCTAATGATTTTGCATCTTTCTTTGCCCTGGTCCTGCTAGTCAAGAGTATGACTATTAACCCCATCCTGTACGTCTTCACTGGTCAAGATTTAAAGGAAAAATGTTGTGGCTCCTTCCAGGCTACGTTTGAGAAGGCATTTCTAGAAAATGAGGAGAAGGCAGAGTTTGAAAAACAAGAAAGGCTTAGAGCTCTTACTGCTGGGGGAGACCTCCGGGTCTCTCTCAAGGTCATGGATCTGGATTTCAAATCAGAACTTCGCAGATGTATATGAATCAGAAAAATGACCACACAGAGAAACGTGTCTCTATTTGGGAGAAGTGAAGATCTTCTGCCAGTGTATTCAAAAGTATAACATTTTATACAGCTTTTTGGACAGTCCTGTAAAACAACATTCCTTTAAGTCATTCAGGTGTGTCTGGGAACAGACGAAAGTCTATTCAAGAATATTGCTTAATCATGAGTCTAACCAGTTTTCGAAGAACCTGTTCTAAATGTCAGTTTACTTATTTATGAGACTACAAACTCATTACTTAGCCCTAAGCATAATTTGTTTACATATACAATCCTTGCAACATTTCAGTCACATATATGTAGAAAGCAATACATAAAACATTCAAAATACAGATTAATCCTATTATATTATAATATTATTATACTGGACAAACGATTCATAGCCTAGGCCTTCACATTACAAGGTTGCAAGAAGTCTAGCATAAACTACACTGTGACTTTGGAAACAATGTAGATTGAGTTTTATTTGCTTATATCTTTTTATTGCTCTATTTTCAGAATTAAATAAAACTTAATACTGTATATAAACAGACTGTGTGGGGGCAAATACTGTTTATAGGGGGCTCATAATGTATATAGGGAGCTTTGTGGGGCTCACATTGTATATAGTGGTGGAGTGCAGGTTTATAGTGTATAAAGGAGGTGGCTGCCAGCACACTTAATTCTGTTCAATTTTAAGTGACACAACTATTATTAATATTAGATAATAATTACAATTATTTTGTTACTATTGATATTGAAGAGAGTAAATTCAACCTATTGGCTTGGCCTCCACAACAGTCACAGTCTCTCATGTAGACCTTCACAAAAATTAATTGCATACTCCGGCTCCAGAATGATTTACACAAGATAGGCAAGATGACTGTAAATTAAATTTGTCTACTTTTGATGGAAAAAAACATAACTGAAAGCAAATGAATATACTATACAGTGAATAACCACAAATTGGAAACAAAACCAAAATGATAAAAAAATGGGTGTTTTCTGTGATAGGGCTACAGGAGGGATAATGAGGGAAAATTGTCAACGAGTAGGGGCGCCAAGACGTGACGGTTAGGGTGCCAACCTCCGCGGTCAGGTAGGGATAGACCTTAGTCATAGATTTAGGGACAGTTAGTGTGCTTTTGACAACCTTTATGAAGTGGAACACTTTGTTGGTGTCTATTGTGAGGACTGGACCATTTTTACGTTTTTTGGGAATCGACAGGGATAATATTCCCTGAGAGATGTGTCTTGTCTCAGTGTGAATCCTGCCAAAAAATACCATTTAATTTTGCTCCCTGTAAGGAGCTGTTGGGTTTGACGGTAGATCCATTCCTTTTTACCCTTTAGATTTGATGGTGTATCTTATTGACTCCTCATCCTTTTTGACCTTATCCCTCATCGCAGGTCCTTATTGGTCAGAATTATGACTATACAGAAGAATTTTGAATCTAGGCAATTAGGAATAGACAGTGGGGCATTCTCTTTTATAAAACTATAAGATCTGGATAGATAGCGGTGGCTGTATATCACTAAAATAGTTTGGGTAAACTGCCTACTAACATAGCAATTGTATACTGCAGCAGTTTTCAAGCAGTTTCAGCCCCTAATACTATTATTTATCATGTGTCCTGCGGTGACTTATATAATCGGGAATCATGACATCAGGTCAGGTGACTTCCTGGCGTTCCATTTAACCGATGACTTTTTTATCACGTTTTTGTATACCGATCACGTGATTGCGGTTTACCTAACGCGAGATTTCACCGGTAAACGTGTTATGGCCGGAGACAGAAATAACGGCCATACAGCAAAGACACTTGGGCATTGCAGAAAGTGCGGTCTCAGTCTGGCGTGACATTAGCTGGAACAGCGTGTGATTCACGTGCATTGAATGCACGATATTTATGCTCCCCTGGCAGGTAATTATTATTATTTAATCTGTAATGGAAAGGTGCCTGAAGGCTAGGATAAGATGTTGTTTATGGCTTTAACACTGCAATGTGATTTTCTGTGGAGGAGCTATGTTTATTTGTTTATATTCTATAAACGATTTTAAGATACCTCTCCTGTATCACTAACGTCTGGTTAGGAGCTCATTATGTCTCTTGTATTGCAGCCTCCAACTCCCCTGATGAATCAATTCTGAGGAAACACGTCGGGAAGGAGAGCATTTCAGCAATTACTGGATATTACCTGGGGTAATGTGTGGCTGTGTGAGGCCTCCCTTCATCTGTTTAGAGGTAACACCAGTGTAACTGACTAGCAGTGGGGCAAAATGGTAAATTTATACCCCACTCCTGTCAGTCTACAGTATTTTGTCAGCAATTTTGAGGTTAATAATAATCAGACTAATAAGAAAACTAACTGATGAATTAATTGGTTCCATTTGCAAAATACATTTTATGTGACCTTGCTTGTCAAATAGAAACATTTTCTCTCAATAGGGTTTGTTTTGTTGGGGGTGTCCAAGAGATATTTTTTCACATCCCTACCTTTAATGCTGTATATGAGAAATATAGGTCCCATAGTATACATTTGGGAATCAAATTTTCAGGTCGTTAGTCTGACTGTAATTTCAGTGCAGAGGAGTTGAGCCCATTGGCTCCAAAAAATACAAATCTCTGGCACTAGTCTTGGCACAAAAAAACAAAATTGCTACTCTGTCTTAGTTTGGTGGTAGTGTATTTATGGATGTTATGTAAACTTGACCTAGAGTCATTTTAATAAATTATATTAAATATTAAAATGTAATACCATTTGCTAGTAAATAAACAAAATGTCAAAAACCAGACTTAAAAAGGACATTAGTCATGAAAAAAAGTTCCAAGAAAAAAAATTCTCAGTAAGGATTAAGGAAGTTAAATATCAGATATGAGACATATGAATAGAAAGTCAATAGATTGGCAAAGAGACAGAGAAGTTACTAACACATTCAGAAGCAGCGGGTAGGTATATAGACAACTAATTTTGTAGTATATCAGTATAGTTTTGTTTAAGGAAGCTAAATATCAGATATGAGACATGAGAATAGAAAGTCTATAGATTGAGAAAGAGGCAGAGAAGCCACTAACACATTCAGAATCAGCGGTAGGTATATAGACGACTAATTTTGTAGTAGGGCATTGTAGTAGTTATGTAATGCTATATTACAATATTGTAACATGTCTAACAACTAAAAAATATTAGACAAATGATAAAAAAAGACTATATAACCAAGAATGAGTAATATTTACTAGCTAGAACAATATCTGCTACTGCATTATTGGTCACTACTGGAAATGTTTAGCCCTTAATTCACTGCAGATTAGTTCATTCGTTATAGTTTTACCCTTTTCTTTTATATCCTTTCCAATCCTTTGGTGGAACTTGATTCTCATGTGTCTTTTTTTCAACCCCACATAAAAGGCTGATACTATTAGTATGGTGATCCCATCATGAAATATGATTTATCAAAATGTTAGAATTACAGATATTTTTTGTATAAGACAAATTAAATTAGAAACATATTTTTTTCATTTATTCTAGTGATCAGTATCCATAACATAAATCTGTAATTAACAGAAAAATGTGATAACTAGAGAAAAGTTCCCTCGGGAAAAAAAGAGAAATAGAATAATGGCATAACCCTATAATATTGTTACGGATTTTTTTTTTGTAGGTTACTGATGGCTGATGTAGTCCCTATCTGATTTTTTAATATTTCTTATATGCAAGGGACATGTTTGATGAATAAAAAGAGTCACTTAATTATCAAGGACAATATTAAATGTTAAATATTGTGCTTTAGCAATGTTTCCTTCAATCGAAATATGAGAGAACGCGATTCTGTATTTCAGGGACAATTTTGATCCACGTCTCTTTTCTTTTATGAATGGGTATTTAAGCTCAAATTTGATTTTATTGAAGGAGTAAAAATTGTTTTAATTTTTATTTTATAATTCAATACTACACATGAAGATAAGGAAGGTTTTCAAAAAAATTCATCAGAGTAATGTGAATTGATCTTTGATTGTCAAGTCATAAGTAAAACCTGTAAAATCTGTATTCAGTGAAGACATATTTCCCCATTATTGAGACAGAAAATGACAGTTAGTGCTTAGAAGCAGATTTCTCAGATAAGATCTATTACAATGTTGCTTATTTTCATAATATTCTATTTTGAAATAAAAATATAAATAAAACCGAAGTAACATTTTAAGTTTTTCAGCCACAATGTTTCTTTAGTCTGGGATTTTTTTCACTTGCTTTGACTGAAGTCATTTAATAGATAAACTGGTTCCTGTTCCTCGATGTGCGTTGTTACTCATCTCTCTGTTACTGGCACAATGCCTGATGATGCCAGCAGCATTTCTTCATCCAGCTCTATGTTTCCTCTTTATATTTAGCTCTACTTCTCTACTTCTTTTGGATTATACTCATCTCTGCTAATATCTTGCATTGTGATTTCAACATTGCTCTTAACCACATCCTGCAGAGCATTGATTAATTAATTCAACTTTTGAAATCTATTAGGCTGTGCAGACGCTACAATAACTAGTGACTTCCAGATAACCGGAACCTAACCGGATTTAAAAAAAGAAAATCCCGGGATTGATCCCGGTTATCTGTGCAGACACTGGTCCCCATAAAAGTTTATGAGGACCAGAATCTGGTGATTAAAAATGATAGTTGAAGGAATAAGGGGATAGGAACAAGAAGGCTGTACTCACTGAGGTTCCGGTGTGGCTTTAACGGCTTTCCCTGTTAATGGGCGGAGAAAGCAGTGCATATGCATGAGGCTTAATGTGCGGCCCCAGAAGTCAATGGGCGGCCGCAGGAGCAGGTACAGCCACATTTGTGCCTCGGTAAGTATAGCACCACTTGTTTTCTTATTTTTTCTTTATTTTTACTTTATTTTTTTTTATTAACCGAGTTCCAGATCCAGATCAGTACCTGGAATTCCCTGAGAATTCCGGGCCCAACACTCGGGTATGTTTGAAATTGTGCAGATCCGGATTTTTAAAGTCTGGATCCACCCATCACTAATAATAATGCAGGTATAAATATAATTGTGGTTTTGCTGTGTTGTTGTAGCATTTTTGCTTGCTTTTTTGCATGCCTTTTTAGACTGCATTGAATGTATTAGAGATAGATATATATATATATATATATATATATATATATATATATATATATAAAAAAAATGATTTGGTCTCAGTGTCAGTATGAGTGTCAAATACCCCCTCGGTGTCCATGGGGCAAATTCATATAATAACTATGCTCCTGCATTGCTTACAGGTGTATTAAGCATAATGGTTATGTGTGGTTGTGATTTGATTTTGCACCTGCTCATTTGTTTTCAGTGGCTTAGTTCTCTCTTTGTGAGACTCACATACTTTAACTTTTACTTGGAGCCATTACACAAACCCTGTTTACTTTATTTTGCCTATATAAATATACATATATATATATATACTAGAAGGTGGCCCGATTCTACGCATCGGGTATTCTAGAATTTACGTATTGTGTAGTTCATGTATGATTTTTGTTATATATATAGATGTTGTTGTGTGTACTTACCAAGTATTTGTGTAGGGCGCTGTACATGTTCTGGGTGTTGTCTGGGTGTGGCGGGGGGTGAGAGCGGTGTTTTATGTGTGTTGCGTGTGTTGCGTTGTTTGTGGAGCGCTGTGTGTCTGTAGCGTTGTGTGTGTGTGTTGCGCGGTTTGTGTGTGTGTGGTGTGTTTTGGGGGAGGTATGTTTTGTGCAATGTGTGTGTTGTGCGGTATGTGCGTATATTTATATATGCCGCGGTGTTTGTGTTGGGTGTTGTGTGTGTGCAGCGTTGTCTGTGTGTGTGGGTGTCTGTGTAGGGCGGTGTTTGTGGTTCCCAGTGTGTGTGTGTTGTGCAGTGCGCGTGTGTGTGTGTTGGGGGGAGGTGTGCACCTCCCATCGTGCTCCATCCCCCATGCTGCGCACCCCCCATCGTGCTCCATCCCCCATGCTGCGCACTCCCCATCGTGCTCCATCTGCCATGCTGCGCACTCCCAAACGTGCTCCATCCGCCATGCTGCGCACTCCCAAACGTGCTCCATCCGCCATGCTGCGCACTCCCAAACGTGGTCCATCCGCCATGCTGCGCACTCCCAAACGTGGTCCATCTGCCATGCTGCGCACTCCCAAACGTGGTCCATCCGCTATGCTGCGCACTCCCAAAAGTGGTCCATCCACCATGCTGCGCACTCCCAAACGTGCTCCATCCGCCATGCTGCGCACTCCCAAACGTGCTCCATCCGCCATGCTGCGCACTTCCAAATGTAGTACATCCGCCATGCTGCGCACTTTCAAACGTGCTCCATCCCCCATGCTGCGCACTCCCAAACGTGGTCCATCCGCCATGCTGCACACTCCCAAACGTGCTCCATCCTTCATGCTGCGCACTCCCCATCGTGCTCCATCCCCCATACTGCGCACCCCCCATCGTGCTCCATCCCCCATGCTGCACCAGCATCAGCCTCTCTGCCCGCAGCATCAGCCTCTCTGCCCGCAGTATCAGCCTCTCTCCTCCCAGCATCAGCCTCTCTCCTCCCAGCATCAGCCTCTCTCCTCCCAGCATCAGCCTCTCTCTCCTCCCAGCATCAGCCTCTCTCCTCCCAGCATCAGCCTCTCTCCTCCCAGCATCAGCCTCTCTCCTCCCAGCATCAGCCTCTCTCCTCCCAGCATCAGCCTTTTCTGTCCCCAGCATCAGCTTCTCTCCTCCCAGCCTACCCCAGCCTCAGCCTCCCCCAGCATCAGCCTCTCTTCTCTCAGCCTCCCCCTCCCAGCCTTCCACAGGATCAGCCTCTCTCCGTCCAGCCTCCTCCAGCACGCCGTGCTCCTCTGCCGACACTCACAGATCCGATCGCATACACACACACACACACACACACGATCGCATACACTCACACACACCCGATCGCATACACTCACACACACCCGATCGCATACACTCACGCACACACATTGACGATATTGCACATACGCGCTCACACTCACAACATCCGGAGATACCACATGCTTCTGGCCATGTGATCCTCCGGCAGGTCCTGGAAGTTCACTGCACAGTATCGCCGCCGAGAAGCAAGCGATATCCCAGGATGTTGTGAGTGTGTGGATGCGATGTGATGTGTGTGTGTGTGCGTGCGTGTGTGTATGTTCCGCCGCTGCAGGACCTTGATGTGCTGGTAACTATGCTACCATGGTTACCAGCGTATCTCGTCCCCCGCTCGCACGGGAGCCCAGACCAGCATACGGCGGCAACCCCAGCAATGCGAGGGTATGTGTCGGCTGGGTTGGCGGCGTACGCTGATGTGGGCTCCCGGGGGTACAGTACTCACCTGGGAGTCGTGGCTCCATGTCGGTCGGTTCAGGGAATGCGTGCGGGGGCGGGGCCAGAGCGAGCGTGCATTGCGTGAGGGGGGCGGGGCGTGGGCGAGTTGCCAATGCCTGCAGGGTGCCGGGGCGAGAGGCCAATCCGTGTGGGGGGTGGAGCCTAGGCGAGCGGCCGGCCAATCCGTGTGGGGGCGGAGCCTGGGCAAGCGGCAAATCCGTGCGGGGGACGGGGCCATGGCGAGCCCAGCGGCCAATCAGCTTTGTGTCACCGTAAGGACACAATTTTGGAGCAAGACAGACAGACATACAGAATAAGGCAATTATATATATATTTATATATATATATATATATATATATTTACCTAGTGACCCTGTGCATAACACTACCATCCATTATTTAAGTGTTATTTCTATAACCAATGTAACATTTAGATTCAGGTGTTTTTATTTTGTGTCTTGTATCTGTGTTTAACATTCTACACATTCTCTTGTTTTCTCTTTGTAAATGGTTTTCATATGTATGTCTATTTTGTTATGTCTGGTTATTATGTGACTTTGCACCTCTGCCTGCTCATTTGTTTTCACTGGCTTAGTTCTCTCTTTGTGAGACTCCAATACTTTCACTTTTACTTGGAGCCATTACAGACACCCTGTTTACTTTCTTTTGCCTTTATGTGTATATATATGTTTACCTAGTGACCTTTTGCATGATATACCATCCATTATTTAAATGTTATTTATATAACCAATATAATGTTTAGATTCAGACGTTTTCATTCTGTGCTTTGTATCTGTTTTTTACATTCTAGACATTTTATTGTTTTCTCTTTGTAAATGGTTTTCATATGTATATCTATTTTGTTATGTCTGATTGGTATTTGATTTTTCACCTCTGCCTGCTCATTTGTTTTTACTGGCTTAGGCCCGTTTCACACGTCAGTGAAAAACACTGACATTTTTCACTGGCGTGTAAAACACGCACATGTCCCTCTATGTGCCGTGAATCACGGCACACATGGGTTGTCTAAGTGCAATCCGGGCTCTGTTTTCCGTGGCTCGTGATTGTGTGACGCCCCTGGACTAGTCCAGGGTGTCACAGGGAACTGCACTATTCTCTATCCTTGGTGCAGGTCCCACCCTCCTTGGTTCCGGGGTCCGCAACAGTGATTCTGTACCAACAGCACAAATCCTAGTCAGCCAAACACTACACTTGTCAGGCACACCGGGGGCGTGGTTCCAGCTGAGAAAGGAACCGCCCACCTATGAGTCAGACAGGCTGGTGGGAGGAGTCAGTTGGACAGTTGGGAGTAACTGAAAAAGAGAGAGGACCTGGGGATTAAGAGCTCCCTGAGGAGAGTCTGGCTGGGTCGCAGACAGTGGACTGTGCCTGAGGAGATGGAAACCCAGTCGCGGGAAACTGGAGGACAGGGCTGGACGGGGCAAGAGGATCGTCAGCCATTGGATCCACAGTAACCGGTCTGGGGGCCGAGCACACAGCGGGGGACAGGCCCCTAAGTCGGGAGGTAGCTTCACACAACCCGGCAATTAACCTGCAGCGGGAAGTAGCTTCACGTGCTATCTACAACGGCTCAGAGATTAGCGGTGTCATCACAACGGAGGGATAGGACTTCCCACACAGAGCAGTCACAAAATCCCACAAGCCAGCTGCTAAGAGCAGGTCCCCAGTAAAAAGAGGGACGGGACCTGAAGGTTTCAAGCCAACAGGGTCAGGGACACACACAGTACACAGTGTATGGAGGAAGGCTACAGTCCACCACAGAATCACTGAAAGGGACCACCGGACGTGCTGTCACCGAATGCAGCAGTACCAAGAGACTTTGTTTACCTCAGAGTCTGTGTCCACTGAATGCGTCATCACACCTGAGTGAGTACCCTGGCTCCCCAGCGCCTTGCCGGCCCTATATCAATATAGACTGTTCCTACCTATTCCCTACCTTGAGTCCCGGGGCCCCTACCTGCGGAGGGAATCACCACCAGGCTGCCCCAATACCATCATCCCCAGCACTCCCATAAGGCAGCGGCGGTATTCCTTATTACCGCACACCGCAGGTGGCGTCACAAATATTCTCCCCTGTAAATAACCCTTTTTTTTCATCAAAGTGTCTGCCGAGCAGTCCGACTGCTGCTAGGGCGTCACAATTGCACTTAGAGATTAACTCACCTGTGCCCGCTCCCACTCTCCATGGTGCTGATCGCTCCCGCGGTGCAGCATCCGGCCGGCGCAGACCCCCGCAGCAGCTGCTTCCGGGTCGGCTGTGTCGTGCATCATGAATATGCGCAACAGTAATGAGCCGGCTCAGAAGCAGCAAGCTGCACGGGCTGCAGAGAGCGTCGCTGGAGCCGGGTGAGTAAAAATGATTTTTATTTTAAAAGCACATTTTTTTCTGGCACGTGTCTCACGGATCACACCACTGCGTGGTCCGTGGGACATCAGTGATGCCAGAAAAAAATTGACATGTCTCCGTGCGGCAATCACGCACACACGGGTACGCCGCACGGAGACACGTGCAGTGAAAAATCACTGATGTGTGAGCAGACCCATTCATTGTAATGGGTCTGCGTATGTCAGTGATTCTGGTACGCTTAAAAAAAAGCACAAACGTACCAGAATCACTGACGTGTGAAAGGGGCCTTAGTTCTCTCTTTGTGAGACTCCTATACTTTAACTTTTACTTGGAGCCATTACAGACACCCTGTTTACTTTCTTTTGCCTTTATATATATGTTTACCCTGTGAATGACACTACCACCCATTATTTACATGTTATTTATGTTATTTCTATAACCAATGTATTATTTAGATTCAGATGTTTTTATTTTATGCTTTGTGTCTGTTTTTTTTACATTCTACACGTTCTTCCGTTTTCTCTTTGTAAATGGTTTTCATGTGTGCATTCATTTGGTTATGAGTGGTTGTTATTTGATTTTTCGCCTCTGCTGCTCATTTGTTTTCACTGGCTTAGTTCTCTCTTTGTGAGACTCCCATACTTTCACACCTTGGAGCAATTACACAAACCCTGTTTACATTCTTTTGCCTTTATATATGTTTATCTAGTTTTTGGGAATAGTTATTTTATTTTCACTTTCACAAAATGTATTCTATTTCATACTGGAATAAATGAGTTTTTCTGAATAATGCAATTTTTGTTTAATAATTAATTCTTGAAGAGATGTGTTTGCTTAGTAGAATTATTTGTTTTTATGTGAGAAACAAAAGTCCTTAGTGCCATTTGCTGACTGATATATGGTAACTCACTGAACAGCAAAGGACCTCTTATTTCAGTATATTCAGGTTTTATCATGTTTGCACTGAAAAAACTTCTCCAAAATCTTTATTATAAACCCATGCACAAACATGCAGAAAATTGCTAAAAATTTGACTTTTTTTTTTTTTTTTTTTTTACAATAATTGTGGAAAAAGGGCACGATATGCTCTTCAAGGCTATGTTCCCATGACCAGTAATGCAATCCGTTTTGGTACACATTTGGAAAATGCAAAACGGATCCATTAACGGATCCATATATTCTCCATTGACTTTATTGGTGACGGATTCATTAATGTATGGTCCAACATGTGTAATCCATTAGGGTCAAACCATTAGTGTTCCATTGTTAAAAACAAAACAAAAGTTCTGCATGCAGGACTTTTTTCCAATGGATCCAAATACTAATGTCTAACCGAGTAATATCAGGGACAAAAAGAAAGATTGGTATCCGCTCACCTGTAGCCAAAGGAGGGGTCACCGTATCCAGGACTCGTGCAAGGGAAAGGGTATACTGGCAATCTAGATTGTAGACAGAGGGTAATCCAGCAACAAAGTCCAAGGGATATTAAAATCCAAAAATTTTATTAAATCAAATTAAAATCCATGTAAAAAAAAAAAAAGGTCCAAACAGGGTATAAACAACTGTCAGAGAGGATGCATTTCAAACCCAATGGCTCTTAGTCAGTCTCTACTGAATGAATGGAAATGGACTAAATAAAATAAGCTGTGAACCCAGTGAGGACAGAAGTGGGAGGAGAGTAAACAAGCCAAGATAAAAAAAAAAATCATGGAAAAACATTTTTTTTTTTTTTTTTACAGATGCATTCAATAAATAAAGTGCAAATTGCTCTTGCGGTTCATGCCTAGAGGAGATCGTGTATCCATAGCAAAAATCCAAAATGTTTCTCTGCGTAATAATAATTCCTTCAAATTACCTCCTCTCTTTGGCAATCTAACCTTCTCAAGAGCAACCACCTGCAAAGTGTCAATATTACCATAATGTTTAGAAAAAAAATGCTGTGATGCCCCAGATAGATTCCTGGTAGTAGTGGTGTGATTAGAGTCATAAACATGCTCTGAAATCCTACGTCTCAAAGGACGGGTCGTACTGCCGATATACTGAAGGCAGCATTCACTGCAGGAAATACAGTAGATAACATGATCGGCGCCGCGATTTATCATATCCTTAATTTTATAAATCTTTCCATTAACATTGGAAGAAAAATTTTGTGCACCGACCATGAATCTACAAAGACCGCAGGATTTACCCCCACACTTGTAAGACCCACATGTTGGAACCCAATTAAGACTAGTATTAGGATTACCATTTCTCCGAGTTGAAGCTGTGTGATCACCGGGGGATAATCCACTGCCCAGAGAAGCGTTTTTCCTGGACACAAATTTCACACCTTGATCAAGAATTTTGTATGGGGTTTCATCTGACAAAAGAATAGGGAGGAATCTCCCGATAATATTTGTAACCTGATGATAATTTCTACTATATTTAGTAGAAAAAAACACTGGGGTTTTTTTATCAAAATTAAAAGTTTTTTTTCCTTTTTATTCACTGACATGTCGAGATACTGTTCCCTATCCTTGAGATTCACTTTATTTTTGGAATGATCCAGATGAGCTTGGGAGTAACCCCTCGCTTTAAATCTCTCATCAATAATTGTTAATTCCTCAGCCAAATCAGCAGCAGTGGTACAACATCTGACCGCTCTGACATATTCACCCGCTGGTATATTTTGGATCACATGACGGGGATGGCAACTTTTGGCATGTAAAAGTGAGTTGCCAAAGCACGGTTTACGGTACAGTTTGCTTTCAATAACCCCCGTCATGTGATTACCATAAAGGGACATATCCAAAAAGCTGATCTTTGTAAGATGATGCTGATATGTGAAGGAAAGATTGTGCATTATTGCTGATATAGCTGATAAAGTCACCAACAGTTTCAGAGGCTCCCTGCCATATAATTAAGACATCATCAAGATATCTCAAGAATATGGCAGTATCAGAAAGAAAGGGGTTGTAGAGATTAAATATGAATTGTTCCTCCCACCAGTGCAAAAAAATGCATGCTAATGAGGGCGAAAAATTTCGCCCCCATCGAAGAGCCTTGAAGCTGGTGTTTTGTTTTTTTTTATCCTGGCTACTTTACTCTCCTCCCACTTCTGTCCTCACTGGGTTCACAGCTTATTTTAATTAGTCCATTTCCATTCATTCAGTAGAGACTGACTAAGAGCCATTGGGTTCGAAATGCATCCTCTCTGACAGTTGTTTATACCCTGTTTGGACCTTTTTTTTTATATGGATTTTAATTTGATTTAATAAAATTTTTGGATTTTAATATCCCTTGGACTTTGTTGCTGGATTACCCTCTGTCTACAATCTGGATTGCCAGTATACCCTTTCCCTTGCACGAGTCCTGGATACGGTGACCCTTCCTTTGCCTACAGGTGAGCAGATACCAATCTTTCTTTTTGTCCCTGATATTGCTCTCTGGCAGGTATCCTTGCTCCCTAATATTAGCCTATTTTTGTCATAATTGGACATTACTTTGTTTATAATTGTGGAATTAATCTTTTTATAATAGGGACCACCGATAATAATATTCCCGATGATTTTTTAAACTTGGACAATCAGAAGCGGATGGAGAGAGCTGCCAGGATTCACAAAACTGACATCTCATCAGAGGCACAAACTGATTTAAATAAACTGATGTGGGAGTTGAAAAAAACTATATCCTCACGTATCAGAACTTGGCGGGACAGTCATACTTTACAAGCCTATGTTGACCATGGGATGATTCCCAGAGGCTTACGTTTGCATAAACGGCCAACTACTGAATTTAATCAGGAGTTTATTTCTCAATGGAATTACATCCTTTCAGAATGTTCGAAAAAGCTTTTAATGCTTATTATTGAACATGAGCAAACGAAATTAACATGTCTTGACACTAAAACTAAAGAAGTGGAAGAGTCACTAAAAAAATATTCTACAAGTGACACATATAAATCTATGAGGGAACAAATGAATATTAAAATCTCTAAATTAGAGGATTCCATCACATCTCTCAAAGAGGGGAAATTCAAAAGGGACTCAAGGGATTATGAGACTAATAGGGTGTATAACTGGCACCAGTTCAGACGGAATCCTACTAATACGCCTAAATCTATATTGAAGAAAAAGAAATTCAGCCCTTTTTCTAATAGGGTTAGTTTTTCCTCTATGGATCTGGACTCCACGGATGTGGATTCTACGGATTATAATACGGATACCTCTGAACAAAACGCATCAGCGGCTTCTACATCGATTCAGGATCCAAAAAACTTTCCAGCTCCAAAACAACAAAGAAAAAAACAAGGCGGGCCGGTATCAAACATTCCGGCAGAAAATGTTTTTCAACACAGTCACTTCACGAGGGGAAAGAAACATTAACCCCTGGCCAAGGTTTTTCCGTTAATAACATGTCTGCCAGCATCCTCAATCATCATGAGATCCGGGCCCTTGAAAAGGGTCTTAATTTTGTGCCTTCAGTTGATTTCAATCTTTATGAAACCATCCTCGATATTAATCGCTTTATATGTAAATTAACTGTCAAGAGACACTTTTTCCAGGAATCCGCCATTGAGGATACCTCTAATATTGAATCTGAACAGGCTCCTCTTTTTTTGTCATCCTTTCAAGAGCAGATGACCCTACAAAATTTACGGGATCTCTCACAGGATATATGTGTTTTTGTCTGATGATTCTTCTATTTCCAGGAGGATTCCTAATCCTTCATATTATCGTATGGAATCCCGATGTGATCAAATGTCTGATTTCCAGACGGTAGTTGAAAAGGAATTAACTAAATTACAACATCAATCAAAATCTTCCTTTTCTAACCTATCTAAACAAGAAAAATTGGCTATACAATCATTAAAAAATAATTCTAATATTATTGTCCGTAATGCGGATAAAGGGGGCGCAGTTGTAGTACTGGATGTCGGTTTATATGAGAGGGAGTTATGTCAAATGCTCAGTGACACTAATGTATATAAAAAACTCCATACAGATCCTGTACATGGTATCAGGAATTCTTTAGAGCAATTAGTTGAGGAGGGTTTTCATATGGGACTATTTAATGAAAAACAGAAGAAATTTTTTATCCCGACCTGTCCCCTGACTCCACTACTACACGCGCTCCCTAAATCCCATAAGGATATGTTTCCTCCAAAATTCCGTCCAATTGTTTCTGGAATTGGGTCGATCACGGAACATTTATCCGAATGGCTGGATGATCATTTACAGGATTTGGCTAAAGCCTCTCCTAGTCATATAATAGATAGTAAGCATGTCTTGAACATTATTTCTGGTATCAAATGGCAAAAGGAGTATAGTTGGATCTCCTGTGATGTACAGACTCTATATACATGTATCTCCCATTATTTGGCTATTTTGGCCCTTAAAAGTTCATTGGAGACATGCACCAATTATTCATCTGATTTGCAGCACCTTATCCTTGAGGTAACAAACTTTCTTTTGAAAAATAATTATTTTTCATTTTTGGGGGTGTTCTATCTTCAGCTTCAAGGCTGTTCGATGGGGCAAAATTTTTCGCCCTCATTAGCATGCATTTTTTTGCACTGGTGGGAGGAACAATTCATATTTAATCTCTACAACCCCTTTCTTTCTGATACTGCCATATACTTGAGATATCTTGATGATGTCTTAATTATATGGCAGATAACCTCTGAAACTCTTGGCGACTTTATCAGCTATATCAGCAATAATGCACACAATCTTTCCTTCACATATCAGCATCATCTTACAAAGATCAGCTTTTTGGATATGTCCCTTTATGGTAATCACATGACTGGGGTTATTGAAAGCAATACCGTAAACTGTACCGTAAACCTTGCTTTGGCAACTCACTTTTACATGCAAAAAGTTGCCATCCCCGTCATGTGATCCAAAATATACCAGCGGGTGAATGTCAGAGCGGTCAGATGTTGTACCACTGCTGCTGATTTGGCTGAGGAATTTACAATTATTGGTGAGAGATTTAAAGCGAGGGATTACTCCCAAGCTCATCTGGATCATTCCAAAAATAAAGTGAATCTCAAGGATAGGGAACAGAATCTTAACATGTCAGTGAATAAAAAGAAAAAAACTTTTAATTTTGATAAAAAAACCCAGTGTTTTTTTCTACTAAATATAGTAGAAATGATCATCAGGTTACAAATATTATCAGGAGATTCCTCCCTATTCTTTTGTCAGATGAAACCCTATACAAAATTTTTGATCAATGGAAAGATGATTGTTGTTTTGATTGTTAATGGAAAGATTTATAAAATTAAGGATATGATAAATTGCGGCACGGATCATGTTATCTACTGTATTTCTTGCAGTGAATGCTGCCTTCAGTATATCGGCAGTACGACCCGTCCTTTGAGACGTAGGATTTCAGAGCATATTTATGACTCTAATCACACTACTGCTACCAGGAATCTATCTGGGGCATCACAGCATTTTTTTTCTAAACATTCTGGTAATATCGACACTTTGCAGGTGGTTGCTCTTGAGAAGGTTAGATTGCCAAAGAGAAGAGGGAATTTGAAGGAATTATTATTACGCAGAGAAACATTTTGGATTTTTGCTATGGATACACGATCTCCTCTAGGCATGAACCGCAAGAGCGACTTGCACTTTATTTATTAAATGCATCTGTAAAAAAAAAAAAAAAAAAAAATGTTTTTCCATGTTTTGTTTTTTTTGTTTGTTTTTTGGTGTATTTTTTTTTTTTTCCTGGGTTCTTTACTCTCCTCCCACTTCTGTCCTCACTGGGTTCACAGCTTATTTTAATTAGTCCATTTCCATTCATTCAGTGGAGACTGACTAAGAGCCATTGGGTTCGAAATGCATCCTCTCTGACAGTCGTTTATACCCTGTTTGGACCTTTTTTTTATATGGATTTTAATTTGATTTAATAAAATTTTTGGATTTTAATATCCCTTGGACTTTGATGCTGGATTACCCTCTGTCTAATGTCTAACCGAGCTGTTAGTGCATAATGGAAGTCAATGGGCAATGGATCCATTTGGAATGCATCCGGTAGCCCATTGACTCCCATTATGCCCTAGCGGACCCGTTGCCCATAAATGCTATATAGATACAATAGAAGAAAATCTGTTCTGGTAGGATAAATGCTAGATAGAGGGATAGATAGATAGATAGATAGATAATAGATAGATGGATGGATGGAGAGATAGAGGGATAGATAGATAGATAGATAGATAGAGGGATAGATAGAGGGATAGATAGATAGAGAGATAGATAGAGGGATCGATAGATAGATAGATAATAGATAGAGGGATCGATAGATAGATAGATAGATAGAGTGATAGATAGATATATAGATAGATAGAGGGATAGAGGGATAGATAGATGGATAGCTAGAGAGATAGATAGATAGATAGATAGATAGATCTATAGATAGATAGATAGATAGATAGAGGGATAGACAGATAGATAGATAGATAGATAGATAGATAGATAGAGGGATAGACAGATAGATAGATAGATAGATAGAGGGATAGAGAGATAGATAGATAGAGGGATGGATAGATAGATAGATAGATCTATAGATAGATAGATAGATAGATAGATAGAGGGATAGACAGATAGATAGATAGCTAGATAGATAGAGGGATAGATAGATAGATAGATAGATAGATAGATAGAGGGATAGATAGATAGATAGATAGATAGATAGATAGATAGAAGAATAGATAGATGGATAGATAGAAGGATAGATAGAAGAATGGATAGATACATAGATAGATAGATAGATAGAAAAAGGGATGGATAGATAGAGGGATAGATAGAAGGATAGATAGACAGACAGACAGATAGATAGATAGATAGATAGAGGGATAGATAGAGGGATAGATATATAGACAGACAGATAGATGGATAGATAGATAGATGGATCAATCAACAGTCTTGATGAATAAGTTGAATAATAATCTTTTTTATTATTATTATTATTAATATTATTATTATTATTATTTTAGATTCAGACTCAGAATGGACGCTGCTGATTTTAACCCCATCTCACCTGATATAGTTCTGGATTTTAATAACCAGTAAGTTATATAGATATTTCCATTTTTATACTTTAGGTTTCTGCTGCTCTCGTGTGCCTGGATAGGAAATTCCATTTTCAGATTCTATTTGCATTATTAATCCTTTCACCCCCGGTGTGCTTGGTAGGAAAATGCGTTTTCAGATTCCATTCATATGTATATTATTATTAATTCTGTGTTCCAAGCTTCTATTTAATACTTAATAGCAAAATCATGTAACAGATTTTCTATTAAGAGATTGTTCACTAGTTTAATACGTCCTTCTCATTCGCCATGTGCGCCCTCATAAAAATAAAAAAGGATATACTCACCTACAGAGCCAGCAATGTCAGCAATCGCATTCCCTGGGCCTACATTACATTGTTATGACACGCAAGTCCCACGTCCAGTCACCACCAGCTTCTTTCTCCCGCCTTCAGATCTTTTGGTAATTAACAGCAAGTGAGCACTGCGGCTGCCAATCAATTCCTGTTAATTGCCTAACCGTCTGAAGGTGAAGAGAATGGAAGCTGGCGGTGGTGATTGGTCATGGGACTCACGTTTCATAACATAAATTTATAAGTATTAAATGTAATCAACTCAAAATAATTTTTAATCTTCTTAATTGTGTTGAGCGAGTAGTTGACTATTTATACTCGCTATGCTTTTAACGAGTACTGTCCGCTACTCGCATATTCGTTATGAGTAGCAGATGCAATGTAAGTCAATGGGAAATGCTTGCAAAGTAGCGAGTAACCCGAAAGCTGTACTTTTCGTGCGAGTAGCGAATAGTATGGCTTTCGGGTTACTCGCTACTTAGTGAGTATTTCCCATTGACTTACATTGAGCCCGTTACTCGTAACGAATATGTGAGTAGCAGACAGTACTTGCTAACAGCATAGCGAATACAAATAGTCAACTACTTGCTCAACACTACTTCTTAACCAAGTATACAAGAAGTTAACCAAATGTTTGTAGCTAAGGACTATAATGCGCCACTTTTGTCTCACAGCTGTCCTCTAGATGTAGTTTGATTAGTTTCTCTTCCCATGTCCAGCGATGAGTTTCTGCCAATGCTCTCATTGTTTGTTATCTGTAGAGATGAGCAAACCCAAGGTTCGATTTTTGAACCGAACACAAACTTAAACAAAATAGAGATCGGGTTAGGAGT